>NC_142928.1:126795113-126897613 GCF_046866305.1 Octopus bimaculoides
TTGTATAATGGTAAGACCTGTACTAAGAATATCAGTTGATTTTTAGAATAACTTTGAAGGTCATTCTCCTAGGTTTACCTGCTATTTTATCTGTATGTAACATTTTCAGTTTTGTAAATAGGAGTCTTTCTTGCAATGTTTATATCACACAACAGTTGTCTTTCAAGGACATATGGTGAATCAGACACAACTCATATCTTATCTGTAAACAAAGCAATTAGTTTAGCAGTGTCTTTGTTTATTTTCTTTAAAACTAAATGTTTCTAAATACATTCCCAGGTCCCATCCCTTCTTGATTGCTATCAGTAGAAAGGGCATCCAGCTGTAAAAACAACTGCTCCAGCATATAATCTGCTCCATAGACACCTGACAGTCATAGGAAAATGGATATAAATAGCAAACACACACACACACACACACACACACACACACACACACGTATGTATACCAAGTTGCAGACAGTGTTGTGTGGTTGAGAACATTGCATTCTAATCATGTGATTTTGGGCTTGATTCCACTACTTGGTAACATATGCAAATGTCTTCTACTGTATCCTCAGACTAACAAATGCCTCATGAGTGAAACTGATAGATGGAAACTGTAAGGAAGCCCATGTGTGTGTATGCCATCATCATTTAACATCCACTTTCCCACATGTACGTGGATCAGACAGAGTTTATTTGAGGTAGATTTTTCTACAGCTAGACCTCTTCCTACAGAATACTGGAAATGGATGACACTGCATGTATGACTGTGATGCTCATTTACAACTATCACACGAAATCAAAATAAAAGAGGCACACATCATACAATATACACACATGTATGTATGTGTATGTGTGTGCATATACACACATACATGCACATATCTTCTATATAAATACAAGTGTATGTGGTTATGTACGCGTGTTTAACCCAAAAAGCTCTGAGACAGTGCATCCTTGAGAAAAATGAATTTTATTTTTGAAATCTACATCCCAAAGACAATATCAATTGTAAATGATAATGTAAAAAATATAATTTGCTCCAGGAAAGAATTCAACTTTTATATTGACCACTTTCTGACTCTCTGTCTATCACCAACAATCTATATCTCTCTATATATTCATCATACTCTTTGACACCCACTCTTCTTGAAAATATAATAATTGTTATGCATAGCTTTCATTTTGTTTAAAACCTTGTCTTCTAATGATTACTTTTATTTTATGACAGCTATTATGCACAAATCACATTTTCTGATTGGGTAAATATGATCACACTTTAAACCTCTGTAACATTTTTCTATAATTTTTCTGCAATAAATGAATTACTAACTTAAATTCAGTGTGAAAATGTACATCAATATTCCGAATTTGAAAATTTTCACTTACTTTTGAAATTTCAAAATCTGTCACAGAGACAGATAGTCTCTCATTCTCATTCTCTCTCTCTCTCTCTTTATATATATATATATATATATATATATATATATATATATATATATACATATATATATAGGAAATAATTAAAATTCAGTTGAATTAGGTACTTAAATTGAGGCACCAAGCCGGTTCGGTATAGTCCGCGCAGCTCAAAGTTAGGTGAATAAAAGCAAATAAGTAACAAGGATATCCAGGTATCAGTGCATTATGGCTGTTTCAAGCAGCTCCATATAACCGAATCAATAAAAACATTATATCAACTTGAAATAAACTGCTCTCTTTGGTGCAGACAACCATATAGAAATCCAACATAATGGATAAATCATTATTTTTTAGCAAATTTCATCAGTACAAGAGACTAAAATAATTACATCATCATCGTTTAACGTCCACTTTCCATGCTAGCATGGGTTGGACGATTTGACTGAGGACTGGTGAACCAGATGGCTACACCAGGCTCCAATCTGATTTGGCAGAGTTTCTACAGCTGGATGCCCTTCCTAATGCCAACTACTCATTGTTTCAAATTGCTATTTTTGTGGCAAAATGAATTTAAGGGGAAAAATGTATACCTAAAGCCTTCTACAATTTAGGGTGGCAGAGGAAAATAGGAATGGTGGCATAGTTACATTTATATTTATCTTTATCACATTCATAAGACTTAATACAGCCTGTTGTCTACAACCCCTTAGAATTAAATCCATTGGGAACTGACAGTTAAGTTCTTGCTGGTAGTGATAAATTAATGTCAGATACTCTCCCCAGGGCCCCTATTTTACTGGGATGATATATCTAGCCCTATGTAGATAAAAGGAAATATCTTTGAGTTGCTACAAAGATAATGACAGATAGAGAAGAGGTGATAACCAAAAAGAGGAAGGACAAGGGTAGCTAAACATATTATGATTATCAAATAAAAGAGGTATAGATTGGGAAACATAAGAGGTCACAATGAGTTCCAATGTGGGAATTAAAGGTGAGGGTAATGTGGTGTATCCTAACATAGCAAAAGTTTATATAAAATGTAGAGAAAGATTTTAGAATCATGTAAGAGAAAAGGGATAGAATAAATTAACCTAAACCTTAAAAGTAGGGTCCTATAATATATAAGAGAAACCTCATAAGGCCTTTTCCTAGCATATTGCTGAGGTGGTCATGCTAAAACTATTCAATGAGCCAAAACTTAAATTAAGATATCATCAGAGTAGGAGAACATATTGAATCAAAACCAGGGATTAAAAGCTAAAAAATAAGATAAATATTTCTATATCAGGTAAACTTATTTAAAAAAACCTTGAAAAAAAAATATTTTTTGATAAAAATTACCAACATTATGAAAAAACGTGAAATGATATAAGAAAGCATAAAAATATAAGGTATAAAACTATCATATACATACATACATACATACATACATACATACATATATATATATATATATATATATATATATATATATATATATATATATATATATATATATATATATATATAAATTTTATAGAATTTATGAAATATATATGGTGAAATTATAAATATAAACACCATATTGCATTATATTATTCCATGAGTTTTATGAAGAGAAGTTACAAACCCCTCCACAATCCATAGAATATACACCAGTGTATAAGAGGGTATATAGATATATAAAAAATACAACCATATAATATAAGATTTAAAAAATAAATAAAATAAAATAAAAATGAAAAACAAAAGAATTTTTTTTGTACAAACTTCCAATAAAGAATTTATAAAATGAAAAAATAAAATAAAGATAAAAATTTTACATTGTGAATGCAATAAAATGTATAACAGAAAGAGAGAGAGATAAAAAATACAAAATGAGGATAAGTCAAGGTATGTATAACAAAAGCTAATCAAAGGATAAATAAAATAAGATATTTCATATGTGTATTGCTTATGCTGAGTGTGTGTCTATCAATGTGTGTGTATGCATGTGATTTAGAAAAGGTATGTTAAAGACAATTTGTTTTAATAGCATACATTTCTGTTAGCAAATGCTTTTTCTTATAAAGATACCATTGGAAATCGTTTTATAAAATATTTGTAAAATATATTATTATAGATACAGATATGTGTACTTCCTCTTTCTGATTACCACCTCTTCTCTATTTGTCATTATCTTACTAGCAACTCTGAGATATTTAGATATATGGCCCCAGTAAAATAGGGTCTTGGGGAGAGTATCTGACATTAATTAATTCATCACGACCAGCAAGAACTTAACTGTCAGTTCCCAATGGATTTAATTCTAAGGAGTTGTAGACTGCATTAAGTCTTATGAATGTGATAAAGATAAATATAAATGTAGCTATATCACCATTCCTATTTTCCTCTGCCACTCTAAATTGTAGAAGGCTTTAGGTATACATTTTTTCCCCGAAATTCATTCTGCCACAAAAATATCAATCTGAAACAATGTAATTATTTTAATCTCTTGTACGAATGAAATTTGCTAAAAAATAATGATTTATCCTTTATGTTAGAAATCTATATGGTTGTTTGCATCCGAGGAGAGTGGTTTAATTCAAACTGATGTAATGTTTTCATTGATTGATTAAACGGAACCATTTGAAACAGCTGTAGTGCACTGATACCTGGACATCCTTGTTACTTATTTGCTTTTATATGTGTGTGTGTGTGTGTGTGTGTGTGTGTGTGTGTGTGTGTGTGTGTGTATTTGTCTATCTCTTTCATTTTCTCTTGGTAAACATTCTCACTCTCTATAAAAGTATATCACTCACACTGAGCATGTGTGTGTTTGCCAGTGCGCAAATATGTGTGAGTATGTGTGCAAAGAATTTCATTAGAGTGACAGAGTGATTTTAAAAAGGATATGTAAAAGATAATTCATTTTAATAGTATATTTTTCTATTAGTAAATATGTTTTTCCTTACACACACAGAGACTCGTTTGATGTGGGGTGGGGTTAAAGATTTAAATAAGAAATATTTTTGTTGTTGCTTTTACTCTCTGTAAAAGTATATTACTTATGCTGAGTGTGTGTCTATCAATGTGTGTGTATGCATGTGATTTAGAAAAGGTATGTTAAAGACAATTTGTTTTAATAGCATACATTTCTGTTAGCAAATGCTTTTTCTTATACACACAAACATGGACTCACTTGATGCAGAGTGAAGTTTAAGAGATAAATTACAATTTTTTTTTTGTTGCTGTGACTTAAATCTCAGCAATAGACCACCACAACATCATTCCATAAAATGTATTTACAGGGAGAAAATATAGAAAACATCAATACATGTCAGAGTGAGAAGGAGATGAGCAAGGTATTAAGTGGTTGTGGAATGTGCTATAAACAACTAAATATCCCTTACATCACCTTTTCATCTGAAAATTATTTAAAACTTATAAACAAATTGCAAATTTGGACTGTCTGTATTTTAAATTTATGATTAAAAAGAAATTTTTTTAAAAAGCCGAAATTTTACTATTTATTTCAATGGAAAACTTTTAAAAAATTATATTTCATTTTCTGTTTGAAAATAAAGAACATGGATATTGTAATAGTGATTGCTGATTATCAAATTTTTTTTTAACCTTCAATGCTTCTCTCATCATTTTAAGTGTGCAATGCAAAAACATTGAACAAAATTGGTCCAGAAGTGGAGGAGGGTGGACTGATAAATTTTCCAAAAAAGTTTCATAAGTTTCACCCCATCATTTGGAAGGGTGTAGTGAAAAAACAAAAATTGAAAAATCCCTGTCAAAATGGACAAAATCCAACGTTAGTGGTTGTGCCATTCCAAAAGTCCTTGTCAGACTTTTGGAATAGCACACCCACATAGAAAGATTGTGAAAATTACCCAGCGAAGATGGGACATTCAGCTAGTAAATATGCATATACAAAACAAATAGATATAGAGATATACTATTGACAATCCAATAATTTATTTATATTACAATATTACATTAAATACTATGAATACAATATAACAATATAATATTATATAACATAAATAATTATAAAAATCATAAAAGGCCAACAAATTGTTTCGACTTATATATATTTTTTCTGATATACATAATCACAGTTCCCTTATATATAAAGTCACTTCAGGATCATGGTTTAGAAAAAGATGAAATTCTGTGTGAAAGGATGGTTGGATTGTAAAAATTAATTCAAATGTCTATGTATTATGAGCGTGAGTGTTAACTATTCAATCATACATCAATTACAATTAAAAAACAACAACACTTTAACAGACGATACAATCAATTAAGTGCAATCTACAACCATCGAAATTCACCTCATTACATCTCAAACACATACCAATTGGAACCCTTCCATGTCCAAGATAGTCGTTTGTCAACACAACATACAACAAGATATGTGTGTAGATAAATGTATGTAATTAAGTATCTAAGTCTTCTACATATAACTGCAGCAAAAAATATACAATTACATCTTCAATACAACAACTCTTTTATTTATTGAATTATACCAATATTTATATGGTATCCGACTGACATACCAGCGAATTGGATGTTTAACACACCTCTTTGAAGGATTTATTTCTCTCAGTTTGTTACAAATAAATATCATCATCATCATCATCATCATCGTTTAACGTCCGCTTTCCATGCTAGCATGGGTTGGACGATTTGACTGAGGACTGGTGAAACCGGATGGCAACACCAGGCTCCAGTCTGATTTGGCAGAGTTTCTACAGCTGGATGCCCTTCCTAACGCCAACCACTCAGAGAGTGTAGTGGGTGCTTTTACGTGTCACCCGCACGAAAACGGCCACGCTCGAAATGGTGTCTTTTATGTGCCACCCGCACAAGCCAGTCCAGGGGCACTGGCAACGATCTCGCTCGAAAATCCTACAGGAGCCAGTCAGGCGGTACTGGCAACGGCCACGCTCAAAATGGTGCATCTCATGTGCCACTCGCACAAGAACCAGTCCAGGGGCACTGGCAACAATCTTACTTGGCTCGCCGGGTCTTCTCACGCACAGCACATTTCCAAAGGTCTCGGTCAGTAGTCATCGCCTCGGTGAGGCCCAATGTACGAAGGTCTTGCCTCACCACCTCAGCCCAGGTCTTCCTGGGCCTACCTCTTCTACGGGTTCCCTCAACTGTTAGGGTGTGGCACTTTTTCACGCAACTATCCTCCTCCATTCTCACCACATGTCCATACCAGCGCAATCGTCTCTCTTGCATGCCACAACTGATGCTTCTAATGTTCAGCTTTTCTCTCAAGATACTTACACTCTGACGGGTATTCACATTGACATTACACATCCAACGGAGCATACTGGCTTCATTCCTTGCGAGCTTACGTATGTCCTCAGCAGTTACAGCCCATGTTTCACTGCCATGTAGCATGGTTGTTCGTACGCATGCGTCATACAGTCTGCCTTTTACTCTGAGTGAGAGTCCCTATATATATATATATATATATATATATATATATATATATATATATATATATAGGTGTGTGTATGTATGAATATGCATATATATATACATGCATGTGTGTATGTATACATGTTTATATATGCACATATATATGCATGCATCTATGCATATGCATATATATGAATGTATGTATGTATGTATGTCTCTCTCACACACTCTCTCTCTCTCTCTCTCTCTATATATATATATATATATATATATATATATATATATATATGTATAGGAAAATCTGTTTACGTATTTATTAGCTGATCTCATTCGTTTACTTGTACCACTGAAACATGTTTGTCATCATTTAATAAATAGATATAATGGAATGTTTACTGGCTGATGTTTGTCGATTTTATATCCTCCCCATTTTCTTATTTGCCTTATAAATCCTGGGTAAATTTCCAATTTACTGCCACCCATACCTAATATTCAACTGCAATATTGCCATGCAACAGTAAACACTTGGTTAAAAATACATAGGTACACATCCAGTAGTATATATTGGATATCTAGTATCCCCTAGATGGTTTATGAACCTCTAACTCATACAGACATATGTATATATATATATATATATATATATATATATATATATATATATATACACACAGTGGTCCCCCAGTATTCGTGGGGGTTACATTCCTAGAGCACCCGCAAATAATGAAAATCCGCGAACATTGGATGTGGTCCATAAAAATGCCTATAATGTCAAAATGTAACGTAAAATATTATATATACAGGGGTTGGACAAAATAATGGAAACATCTAGCATCATAATTTTGAAATTATCTATAAAACGGTCAAAAGCTTGTTTATTTCTATGTTTTTTGATTTATTAATAGTGTTGCTTAATATGTTTTGCTAAAATTGCTGTTTCTTTTTAGATATCGTCAGAAAAAGATAATTAAAATTCATTAAAATGACAGATCTATCAGACTTTCAAAGAGGTCAAATTGTTGGTGCTCATATGGCAGGCACTAGCATAACGAAAACAGCCGAAATGTTTGGTGTATTAAGAAATACTGTCTCGAAAGTAATGACAGTCTTTGAGAAAGAGGGAAAAACCTCCTTGTCGAAACAAAACTCTGGATTTAAACCAAAGCTTTCAGACAGGGAACATCGGACTCTTACACGAATTGTTAGAAAGGATCACAAAAGTACAGCTCCCAAAATTACAGCAGAGCTTAATGACCACCTCGAGAACTCAGTTTCTACAAAAACTGTTCACTGGGAGCTGCATAAATCTAGATTTCACAGGAGGGCTGCAATCAGAAAACCACTACTTTCAAAAACGAACATTGCAAAGCGTTTAGAGTGAAGTAAAAATCTACAGAATTGGTCCCTAGAGCAGTGGAAGAATGTTATTTTCTTGGACAAGTCATCCTTTACCTTATTTCCAACCACCAGCCGAGTATACGTATGGAGACAGCCAAAAGAATCATTTGACCCAGACTTCCTTTTTCCAACTGTTAAACATGGAAGAGGATCTGTGATGATCTGGAGGCTATATCTTGGAAATCCGCCGGCTCAATGGTTTCCCTTCATGAGTGAATTAACAGACATGACTATTTAGGAAATTTTATCTGATCAAATTCATCCTATGGTTGCGGAACTGTTTCTGAAGGGACACACAATCTTTCAGGATGATAATGCACCAATTCACACAGCTAAAGTTGTTACTGAATGTCACGAGGAACATTCTAGTGAAGTTGAACATCTTATCTGGCCACCACAATCCCCAGATTCTATTTTATTGAACATTTATGGTGCAATTTAGAAAAACAAGTAAGGGGTTCATACCTTATAGAATTCAAGCTGTAATTACTGTCAAAGGCAGTCCTACTCCAAAATAAATTTGTCTGAAATTTTGAGGTGTTTCCATTATTTTGTCCAAACCCTGTATAGGCACATAAAAAGCACCATTTGAGCGTGATTGTTACCAGCGTCGCCTTACTGGCACTTGTGCTAGTAGCATGTGAAAAAACATTCGACCGAGGTCATTGCCAGTGCCGCTGGACTGGCTCCTGTGCAGGTGGCTTGTAAAAAACACCATTTGAGTGTTGCCGTTGCCACTACCACCTGACTGGCCCTCATGCCAGTGGCATGTAAAAGCACCCACTACACTCTCGGAGTGGTTGGCGTTAGGAAGGGCATCCAGCTGTAGAAACTCAGGCAGATCAGATTGGAGTCTGGTGCAGCCATCTGGTTCGCCAGTCCTCAGTCAAATGGTCTAACCCATGCTAGCATGGAAAGCGGACGTTAAATGATGATGATGATGATGATGATCTTACTGCTATGGTAGACCTGATCACTACCTCGTTATTCTTTATGTAGTGTATGGTGCTTTTGCTGATATCATAACAGCAACCTACTGTGGCATAACTTTTACCTTCCTGGAGCATATCCAGCAGATGTACCTTCTCATGAAGTGCCATAACCTTTTTCTGACACTTAGGTTCACTGTTAGAAACCTTAGAAGGTGTAGGGCATTTGGCTAGCATCTAAGGGCTTTAATAACATGCTGCAAAAAATGCAACACTCAACAAAACACTCGAGATAGCTACTGGATGCAGTCCCCCCCCCCCCCTTCCCCCAAAATGTACAAAAAAATCTTTCTTGCGTCTAATATGTACATATCATCAATGGGAGATTGAGCAGAGATTTAAAATAATCATGGCTTTGTAAAATTTAGTTTGTATTATCACTAGATACAGTAATCTATATTATAATGAGAGAGAGAGAGAGAGAGAGAGAGAGAGATAGACCTAATTTCAATGAGGCTATATTGGCTGACAACCTTAAAAATTATCCTGTTGAAATAAACAGTGTGTATGATGAAATGTAGTGATGATTTAAAAAAGCACTGGTATACAATTGATGTTCAGTCTCGTGTTGTATATATCTTTAATCTGTCACTGCTAGCCCAAGTAATACTGGTATGATACACTGTATGTGTGTGTGTATATATATATATATATATGTGTGTGTGTGTGTGTGTATGAGTATATATGTGTGTGTATATATATATATGTATACATATACTTTCACTACAATGAAAGGTTGTTCTTGAGAGACAAATGCAGCTAGAGAGAGAGAGAGAGAGAGAGAGAGAGAGAGAGAGAGAGAGTGTGTGTGAAATATATATAGATGTTGCTATACATACATGTATGTTTTTGTGTGTATATATATATATATATATATATATATATATATATATATATATACATACACACACACATATATATACACACACGCACACACACACATATATATACACACACACACACACACACATATATATATATATATATATATATATATATATATATATATACATATATATATATATATATATATGTATATCTGTGCCGCCATGAAAGACTGCTAGCTCCAAAAGATTTTAAAAAATTCTTTCTCTGTTTATTTCTTCATGTACCTTTCTGTTGAAGAGCGTAGGCTTGAAACGTAAAAGACTTTCTCACCTTCCCAAGCGTTAAACTAATACACCTGTTTGTTGTTTATACACTTGTCTTCGTCTTTTGTTTTTCTGTAAATTTCAACCATATATATATATATATATATATATACATATATATATATATATATATATATTTATTATCATACCTTACATTGGATTTGAAACCTAGTAGTTTTAATTAGTTACCAAACCTGCTTGACTATTCTAAAGGGTATATTAAAAATAAATTTTTTTATTTTTTTTAGGTCTAGTCCATATTATTTATATAAGCTTGCTCTCATCATTATAATTTCTTTCTACTGGTGCCTTCGTTGATGTTTGTGTGTGTTCTTTACCCTGAAGAGGGGGTTATCACTAGTTTGTGTTCTATTGTGCTCTAAATACGGTGATGTACCCCCGAAATGGCCATAGGTGTTTCGTGTTTGTATTCCGACCTATATTTGTAATCCTTTGTAAATGATGTTAAATTATGGATTGATTTTACCGATGTTACTTGCTGGATGTTAGTTTAATGTATCGACTTGTGTGCCTTGACTTTCTTGGACTTAAATAACGTTGATGGTGAAATATGGATTTTACTTTGTTACACATTGAATGTTGTGTTATTATGTCGTCCCGTGTACTTCGGTATTCCTGCGTATGAATTACGAAATTGGATTTTACCTGCTAAATTTGCTGTCATGAGGGAAGTAATGAACTTTCGTACAATTTAAACTTAAACTTCTTTTATTAGGCATTAATCTCAACGATGAACTATTTTACTACATTTCCCTATGCATTATTTTTTTTTCTCTATATTATTTTTTCTATATATATATTTTTTTATTCCACTATATCTGTACCGCTCTATAATATTTTTTTAATCACCTTTTAATCACAGTTTATTTATTTATGTTATTCTATTATATTTTTAATCGATTTTATTCTTATGTATAAAAATTTTGACTTCCCTTTGCTAATTTGGTTTTGTGGTTTATGCTGTACTTCCTATATGTGGTCATTGGTGGGCTGTGGCTTTTTGAGTCGATGACCTAATGGTTTTATTCTGCAATTAATTATATATATATATATATATATATATATATATATATACACAATGGGTTTCTTTCAGTTTCCATCCACTAAATCCACTCACAAGACTTTGTCAGCCTGAGATTATAGTGGAAGACACTTGCCCTAGGTGCCACACTGTGGGACTGAACCCAAAACCACGTGGTTGGGAAGCAAGCTCCTTACCAAACAGCCACTTGCTCTTACTTTTTCCATACAGCAGTTCTTTTGTTGTCAAAGTTTATGGGTAATACCACCCTTCTTTAGATTAAAATGTAAAAAGAAAAAAAAAATTTCCCTACGGGGAAGGTCCTATAACACATGTGGCCTACAAACTGTATGTTGTGAAGTTTATCTAACACAGTTATAGAGCAGCAATAGAAATATGATAATAATGATGATGACAAAGGTGGTAGTGGTGGTGATGTCAACAGTGACAATGAGTAACTTGGCAACATTCTCTTCCTTCTAGAGGGAATACAAATACTATATAATGATACCATGGCCAAGATATCCACCATTCATGGCAGTCAGCCAAACACCGTAGCTAATGTCAACATGGTGAAATGACCAACCAACAACAATTAATGATAATGATCATTATTAAGTAACTGTAGGTTATATGAACTTTCAAATTTTGTCTTTGCCAACAGCTTTAATAAAATATGAGTAACATTCTAGTATTCAACAATATACATCAATGTTTCTACAGACAATATAGAATATATGTCATTGGATGTCTGCTAGCAATCGATCAACAGTTTGGTCATGAATGATATAATCTTCCCAAAATACTAAGCTACTGTATTTCTAGGCTTAAATCCTAATTCATCTTAATTCTGCTGGACTCCAAAAACATCCAGAATTTGCTTCTATGTTTTAACCTACATTTCTATGATGCTGCAGAGACATTTTCAGGTTTCTGCATAAAGATAAATATATATATATATATTTTTCTTTCTTATGTATGTTTTCTTATTTATCTCTTCATTAATGAATCATTAAATTGAAAATATTTCTCTGTGAAAGGCTATGAAATCCAACCAGCAATCTGAGGAAAAACAACAGAGAAAATACCAAAGACCATATGAGGGGCATCACTTTTCCACTGTGTCAAGTAGCTTCACCTGCTGCAGATGTCATCACAGCTGCAGATCAAGAGCACGCCTTGCAGCCCACATGCAACCCTGCAAGAACAGTCAACATCAACCTACAACAGACAGCTGATGATGATATGTATGTATGTATGTATGTATGCAAGGGAAGGCTGAGAGAGAGAGAGAGAGAGAGAGAGAGAGAGAGAGAGGTGGGGGGGGAAGAGATCAAGTTACAAATCTTTGGTTAACTCTCATATCTTTTTGCACATGAAGATACACACACACACCCTTAGTTGTTTCTTCAGCACTATTAAGTGGAATTACTTAGTTTGAACTACTGAAAATGGAGCAACACAATATTTCCCTATCCAGTCCCCATGAATCCTCATATATCCTAGATACCATTGCAATAGATATATCCTCTCATTTCGAAATGTCTTCAGTATATTGTCAGTTATATATTCCAGATTCAGCTAAAGTAAATTCCTTTGATCTCATTTGCTGCTCTGTCTATCACATTAATTACACTCACTATAGACATTTCATGCTTGACATTAACTTTTTATGTTCTATATGATATACACTCTAACATCTGCACATAAAATGATTTCCTTTGTCTCTGCTAATGGGAAATATATGCAAGTTTTAAAGCTGCCAAAAGTACTTATACACTGTAATGAATTGCACTATAAATGCATCCTAAATGCCAAAAGCCTTTAAAAACATTGATATTTATACCTGGTTTCAAGATGTTCAGTAAATGCGAAATAAATCTCACTACTATGGATAACATTCCTGGATAATCTGGTACCTATTCTTGACATCTGAGGCAATGCAAAGTAAAATTTTCTGCTCAGGAACAAAATGAAATGCATGCAGTGAATTAGATCTCATGCTCTTTGTGTAGGTAGTGCAATACCTTAACCACTCAGTAACTGTGCATCACAAAAGCTATTTTTCTAAGATGTCTACTAGATAGGGTATTTTTTTTTTTAGATGAGTGATTCAAATCACACCTTGAATTAATATTATGTATAGGGACAGCTCCTCGTAGTAAGTCAGAGCAGTCTTAAATTTTTTAGTTTGAAGTAATATCCAACACAACTTCTCACAATTGTGTGTCTTCACTGAAAGCTTCAATCAAGTGAGCATTTGGTAAAATGAAAAAGGAAGAAATAGTTAAGACATGCGCATCATTTAGTAAATGGATTGAACTGGTAAAGAAAGTAAATGGTGGTCACACTGAACTGAAATAAGTGCTAAACATTCCACAATAAATTAGCATAAACATAAAATTTGCAGTGTTTGATTTTTCCAAGTTATACCAATTATAATAAAGATATCTAAATGGTCCCAATTTACCTGTTATACCCTGTGTATATATTAGCAACTGAAGCATATTAATACAGAGAGATAATTTTAATCCCCACTTAAACGTAAATATTCAGTTCTAACAAACTACACTGCAGTAGATACCATGAGAGAAACTTTTCTGTCTGGCTTTTGATGCAAAATGCACTCTTGTTTATATCACTAGTGGGGTGACAAATCCCTGCCATCTCCAGTGCCAAGACCACCAGATCAAGTGATTTTGACCTTCTTTGGACTTGTCAATAATAGAGTCAACTGCTAGAGATAGCAGTGACTCATCTCCCCACCAGCAATATATAGAAAAACATTGCCAGAACAGGCACTGGTGTCGTGATTAACCAGTGAGCTTGTTAAAAAGGAATATATTAGCGACAGAGACTGTATTAACACAGAGCGATAATGTTTGCATATATTTATGTGTATGTGTATGTATTATATATATATATATACATATATATATATATATTCAAAGCAGTGATCAATGATTTTTACGAAACTGGTATGCTTTTGAATCTCTTTAACAATTCACAATAATGACTTTTATTACTTTTATTCCTACCTCAGTTCATCTAATTGTATATATCTATCATTACTTTTCATTAAAAGCCTTTACTTTTTTTGATTTCCAATGTGCATTTTCGCTTATTTTTCTTCTTACTTTCCCCTAACATTTCCACATGTAGTTTTTATTTTCTTTTTGTAACATATTTATATATATATATATATATATATATATATATATATATATATATATTTCTGTTACTTGTTTCTCTTATTAGATTGCAGCCTTGAATTTTAGTCAAATGAATTGACTCCAGTACTTTTTTATTTTTCAACTTGAGACTTATATTGTCACTCTCTTTTGCCGAACTGCTAAGTTACAGAGATATAAACACACCAAAACCAGTTGTCAAGCAGTGACAGGCGGGGGACAAACACACATGCACATATACAACAAGCTTCTTTCAGTTTCCATCTATCAAATCCACTCATATGGCTTTGATAGACCCACTGCATGGCACCTTGGGTAAGTGTCTTCTACCTTGGGTAAGGAAGGTAAATAGTAGCAAAGTATTACTAAATTTGTAGGTGTGCATATAATTTGGAGAGTCTAAAATTTGAATCAATAAACAGTCATAAATTGTGTGACAGTAATAGATATTTTTAAATTTATGGGTTATAGACTTCAATAAAGCTAAAGAAGAAAATAGTTATGCCATAAATTTATGAGGTTATATGAAGTTATATGAAATTGGAGAAACTCTAGAAGTCATAGAATCATAGTAAAATTAATTAAGTTGACTGTAGATTATTGTCAATGAATAAAGAGTATAGAGAAAAACCATCATTCGAAGCAGTAATGAAAAAAATGAGCAGTAGGTTATAGATATCTTGATAATATTATGATTTGAGCTGAGTATATGAGGTTATAGATGATGAGGTTGAATACACTTCAATAATTATATAAAATTGTACATTAAATTGAAAATATTAAAATGTAAGCCAAGAAAAGAAAGTAAAAGTAATCTATGAATTATTGAAGTTGAAGGCTATGTATACCAATATCAGTTAATTGTAAGAGAAAGAATATAATCATTTATTGAAGAGCTAATACACAAGGACATAACTAATATGGCCTTATATATATGAAGAAAATATAAATGTGTAAAAATGAATAACATAATAAAGTAATGAAGGAGATGAAAAATGCACAGTGGTGAAAATATATATACAAGGGACATATAACTGCAGATATCTAATAACATCCCAGTTAAGTGCCAAATGTGTTGAAATATGTTTACATTTCGAGATTTTAAGATATAATCAAAAGAAAATGAATTATGCATCACCTTTGAGCCATTAAGAATATTTCTCAAATACATAAACATGCAAGGAAAACATAACCTAGGAATGACTTAGCTTTCACTTTGATATGTGTACACTTGATAAGTGTAACACATATCAAAGAATATATAAATGAAGATATAAGATACATGGTTATGTATATTTACACAACATACACTGACAGATACACATATATGGATATGTACATATACATACATACAAAAAAAAATAGACACACACACATATATGGCCTACGTATATACTTACATACAACTGCTTGATGGCTAGCGTTCGTGTGTTTACATTTCTGTAAGTTAGCAGTTCAGCCAAAGAGGCTGACAGTATTCTAATGGTCTCTTTGGCTGATTTAAAGAGAAAAAAATAAGCACTGGAACCAATTCATTTGAATAAAGCTCTTCAAAGTAGTTCATGACTGCAGTCCAATGATTGAAACAAGTAAAAAAAAAAAATTAAATAATCCAGTACATTTTCTTTATTAGCATCATTCTTTCTAACTACATTTATTATTTTACATCCATTTGTACATTTTCCTATGATTAGTATTTTGTTTTATATTCAGAGATTTCAATATGCCTGAAGCAATTATGCTTACTGTTAAATACTCCACCTGTTTATAACTTGTTTGCAAGCAGAATTAAATGATTTTCTCAGAGTACAAACTCACTAGCTATATCAGTGAAGTTTGAACTTGGGATTACAGAATCAGTCAAGTAATACTTTAACCCCACAACCATTGTGCTTAATGCATATTCTTATAGAATTTCAGAAAAAGAGAAAATTAAAAAAATATATATATAAAATCAAGCTATTTTGGGAAGTAAAGTTTGCAAGTTTTAATCTGTTTATTTCGGTGAAAATTAGAAATTATTTATATAATCTTATTTAAAATAGTATATATCAATTGATGCTCAAAGCAATTCTTTGATATTTATATAATCAGGGTAAATATTGTTAATGTAGACGAAGTTTTATGTAACAACACTACACTACTTCACAATAAAATGATTAAAAAATACATTCATTTTCTCAATGTGTTTTTCATGGAATTTGCTCAATTCAGTCACTATCATCATAACCAACAACAACCAACACCAGCAACTGCAACAGAAACAGACAAGTGAGGAGCCTCCAAATGGTTGCTTGACATGCTAAAAATATTAGCCAAATTCCCTCAAATCACATTCTATTGTCTTAGAAAGGAAAAGCATGTTTGACTCAACTTTTGCTTGAAAATGTGAAGCCTTTGTTTTGGTAAAGATGAGATTTAAGGATATAGTCTTCATCACAATTGCAAAGAAAAAGAAAAGAAAAGAAAAAGGGTGGTTCTTTGAAGGATTCCTGCTTTTGTTAAAAACTTAGTCAACCATCTGTGCTGTATGAAAAATTTGATGGATTTTCACACATGATAGTAATGGCTTGACATTTTCATCCGGTATACAATAGTTCAACTGGATATGTAACACGACCATTCTATTAACACTACCAAGTCAGGGCAGTATCCTGACTAAAATATTAGAGGAAACAAAGACCAACAAAAACCAAACCAAGTTAGCAATTACAAACAATTCTATGCATTATCCCAATGATGGGAAGGAGAAGGGGAGGGTATGACAGAAAGGCATATATCTATACTTGCAGAGATATATACTAGAGTTTATAAGGCATTTTTGTAGTTTTTGAAGGTTTCCAAACTGAAGTATCTCAGACACAAATACCAAACTAAGAACATCATAAAGTCCTTTGCTAAACTAATCAATTGTTAAGTCTAAATGATGGTATCTAATGTAAACAGTAGATTGCTAAAACATACATATGTATGCATTCCTTTTGATTCCTCCATTTCTGATAAACTGTACAAGAAAATTCTCCAACTTGGAGAGCACATACCATTCCATGTAGGTTCTGTTATATATTCATAGAGTAAATTAAACATGTTAAACTGTAACTTATTTTGTATCAAAAAACTAAAGTAAAAGCTAGAGATCACACTGCTTTGACTGCAAAGCAACAGAAATTGGTCTGATGTATCCCAGGACATACTGGATGATGACTCCTGTCATTATAAATCCAGACTCACTCATTCTTTTCAAATATGCCTGGGAATCTGACTTTGATTTGACAGAAGACATTATACTTATTTCTTCAAGAGCATCTTTAACTTGATCACATTTAACAAGCAAAGTACTAAGTGAGTCAACTCTTGACAACCATCTCATTTCACAGAGAGTTGGTATGCCTTGCCTCATGTTAGAGGCAATAAATAGCTCTTCTGTATGTACCTCAAGATCACTCAACAATCCAATTAGTCCCTTCCGGGTAACTTTGGATTTCAAGATCAATTTTCTTTGGTGGCTATTGTTGAGAAAAAAGCTCATATCCCTGAATGTACTCATGAAATTTCTAATAGCAGGAACATCTTGGCAGGAACTAACCACTACAAGGTTGAGGCAATGGTTTCTGCAAGGGTGAAATATTTTGCTTGTGGAAGAGTGTCTTTTATGAGTCTTGACACACCACAGACATCACCAGCCATCACAGGTGCTCCATCAAAGCCTTTTCCTCTCCACTAGCTTAAATCAACATTCCACTTCCTCAGGTTGGTCACCAGTGCCTCAGTGATTGATTGGGAATTTGTCTGCCCAAGCTGTATAAATCCAAGAAAATCTTCAGTTACCTCTTTGGTTCCTCACCATCTTTGATCCTGATATAATGTATACAAACTGATAGTTGCTCCATTGTGAATGCATCACAACTTTCATCAGCCATGATACTGAAATAGTCAGCCTTCATGGCTTCATTAATGATTTGCCTCCTGATGGCCTTTGCAAGACATTCAATCAGTTGATTCTGGAGAACAAGAGATGAATATGTGGCATTCTTTGGTGCATTTTCCAGAAAGGCTGCAAATTGAGGATTTGCTTTCCCCTTAATAAAAAAGTTGAAATTACTGTCTTCCTCATTCTCTTTGGACCAGCTTCCTCTGAGTGAAATTCCTCTTTTTGCAAGGGAAGTGATTACATCAAGAATGTATAAATGAGCTAATCTGTTTTTTTCAATTCGCTGAGCATATGAAAGATGTTCTGTGATTGATTTCTTTTCTTCTTGGCATATCATCAAAAATTCATCAACCATTTTCATTGCTCCTTAATGGGTTCTGACTTTTCATGACGAGGTAGAGACCACAAGCATTCTTCCAATCCTGGAATGGTTTGGTTACAAATTCAGGATTGCTCATATCTTGGGCAGCAAAGCAAATACACACTGAACCAAAAACAGCATCCAGTGACTTAGAATACCTAAACCATGGAAACTTTTCTTCCCATGTTGGAGAATACCTTCTGTTCTGGTGATTCTTTGGGTGTGTAAACTGCTTTGGTGGCTTCCAATTCTGCTGAAGAATGATCTTACACTCATTGTTCCCTATAGATGCTTGACTTTTTGAGATGGTTTGTATTTGTAGTGTTGAGATGCTAGATGTCAGAGACTCATTGCTGGTATTACTAGTTTCAGGTATAAAAATATTATTTACATATATTTATTCATTTTCCCAACATGTAGTTAGAGATGCAGCAATAATTCTAGTGGCAGTGACAAGTTCGTTTGCTGGTTGGTAGTTGATAGTGTTGAAGATGTTGTCTGTCAGTAGAAAGAGAAAGAGTAAGGAATGCGTGATGCTGACTAGAAAGGAAGAAAGGATAAAGGTGACATCATCTTTCTTGCAGCCGAAAGCTTCTCTTTTGTGTCAGCTAAGACCTAGGAGCAACACTTTCCCTTCGCCCAAGAAGAAAGATGATGCCACTTTTATCCTTTCTAGTCAGCTCCATGCATTCCTTACTCTTTCCCTTTCTACTGGCAGACTGTAACTTCTACACTATCAACTACCAACCAGAGAACGAACTTGTTGTCACTGCTACTACAGTTACTGCTGTATCTCTAACTACATGTCAGGCAAGTGAATAATATATGTAAATAATATTTCTTCCTTCTTGGTGTTGATTCTTCAATGTTTACTGGTTGCTCTGACGCGAGAACCAAAAACAAGAAAAGCATGTAATATGCAACACAGGCAGTAAACAAAAGTGAAGTAGAACAGTGTGGTGACATTGAGTAGAGATGACCCAGAAGTTGTTGCTCTTTGATTACTATTGCAAACAGCAGTAGCTTTCTTCAGCTGAATACACGTTGTTGATTGATTAAAATTACCCAAATATGACAACTTTAACATGAAATAACTTCTAAAATATGAAATTTTGTCAAAAATGTTGAAAGTAAACTGTGTTCAGCATGAGAAATTAAATCAGTATACGAAGTTTCAAACTGCTTAGTTAAAAAAAAATAATTTTAAAATCTGTGAGCGAAACTGAAGAGGTACTGTAAACCTCTCACTGTCATTTGGCATTTGTCGTGATGATTCTAACTGGGAAATATCATGGAAAACATATTGGAAATGAAAAGTCCTTATGTGTTTTCTATTAAATAGATTTTCTATTAAATAAAAAATCATCCAATTAATAAAATATCAATTAACTTTGTAGGGGACTACCCAAGGAACACCCCAGTAAATTTTTCTAACATTAGGCCCAATAGTTTCAGAGAAGATTGTTAAGTAATTTGTTCAAAGAATGGTAAACAGTTGCTGAATCAGCACAAGTTAAACAAACTACATAGAGGACCAAGACTGGTACTATAATAAAAATCTGGTCCCATTTGGGCCAACAGTTTGAGAGAAGTCATTTATAGAAAAAGTTGATGAACAGACGATGGATAGGTCAGTAATAGATAAGCTCTGCTGACAAAAGGCCACAGAGGAGGAACACAGTCCAGGTTTTAAAGGAAACAGCTTGTTTTACCCTTTTTCAGTATGTTAAGGATACTTACATGTTTGATGGTACTCGTTTGAAATAATCGCATATTTTTGCATGTTTACAAGGAGGGTCCTTCCAAGTATACATCCTGTTAAGTGTGATGTTGAGCAAATGGTTGCAATCCAAAACCTCTCTTCCTCACCCTACTATAAGGTGTGTGATCTCACAGGCATTCCCAGGCAGGCAGACAGTCATGTCTAAAAATAGCCTACAGCCAAATGGCCAAAATACTTGGGGTCAGGAAGTGTGAGAGAACATTCAATAAGTAGTCACTTTACATGCTTTATCTACCACTGTGAAAGATCATTCATTATATTAGCCTAAAACTAAATTTACTATCTAAAGTCATTATTATTTATTGTCAACTCCTTGATAAAATCAAAATAACACAAAAACAAATATTTTAACATCCCATAATTTTCAATACTAAGCTCACTTTTATCATCAGTTAAGGAAAATCAGAGGTGGCAACTGCCTCTTCTGCGTCAGCCTGGCTACAGCCCTGCAAGCATTTTAGAGAAAAGCACAAATACAAGTGATATTTGGATTTTCTGAATGTTACTATGATTTTTCTAATAACAAGGATCTGTGATAGTGTTGATCTGTGTTTGTGAAAGTTGTTTTGACTCTGCTGCAGAATAGGATGAATACGAAAGGAAATTCTATTAAATAGCATACAGTTGTAGATGTTGAAGACTAGCAGTAAAAGTGTAATTCCTTTGTAGCTCTGATGCAGGTAAGAATCACCATTCTTTGGTAGTGGAATAATTGAAGACTTTGAGGAGACTGTTTATTTGTTTCCTTTAAAAACCTGATTACAGATTACTCACAAATATTTGTGAAAGAATGAACCCTTCCAGATGATGGCTGGAATATTCTCTGGACCTCGTAACTTGGTATTTCTGAACATTTTTGAGCCTCCACTATGGTTAATGAGCCAGGCCAGATCAACAGGCTATCTACTATTTTGTGGTTGAAGAAAGAATCGTTGTCAAGTTTGGTGTTATTTCAAAGCTCTGACTTTATCAAAACACAGCGAAAAGTCTTGAAATTAGGTATCTAAGTTCTGGCTAGTGGTTTATCCAGAGTATAGATCACTGTGGAAGAGCTATTGTTACTAAGTTCCCTCAAAACTGTCCAGGCAGCAGTTTGCCAGCTTTCACTATTTTACAATTGGTAAACAATAATTTTGTGGGTTATGGATTTCCAATGGGCCAGTCACTAGTTCACTGTATATCTGACAAAACAAATTTCTCAAGAGCTTTTGTTTGTAAAGCATCAATTTTCCTGTTTTCTTGATTATATTTATATCTTTCGTTGATATACATCAACAAAAGATACATACATGTAAGTATGCATGCATGCACACACACACACACACATTAAGTATATCTACATATATGCTGTTTCTTTCAGGAATGTACTAAAAACACAACATTTCTATTTTTTATCAAATTCTTTTGTATGCTTTTGTATGAGTTTTTGATGATGAAATCAAAAATTTTACTATTCCAGACAAACTACAAGGAACTGTATGAAAAAAAAAAAGGAAAAGAATTTCATACAAAAGAGAAAACAAATATACATTCATATATAAGGGTGTTCAGGTTAAATTTGACAGTTTGCATAAAAGGAAAAGAAAGCAGAATATCTCATCCTAAGATAAAAGTATTTTAAAAACTCAAAAAATATCAACTAGATCATGACTTGGAGAAAACAATTTACTTAAAGTAGTAGTCCTCAGCTTCCTCAAAATAACTCTGGAACCTGGCACATGTGTTCCTCATTGTGTCGCTGGGAAGATCTCCAAACACCTCCATGATTTGGACCACCAGCTTGGCCTTGATATTACAGACAGACCAGTTGGTGTCTTTCTCAACTATGTCCCATGCATAGTAATTCATGGAATTACAACTGGGGGATTTAGAAGGTCAGAAATTTGGACCAGTGAAGTATAGAAATTCTCTGACAAACACTTCTGACTCTTTATGGAAGTATGGCAAAGAGCTGAATTCTTCTGCCACACATATGGCCTTCCTGCAGCAACCCTCTCCAGCCAGGGTTTGACCAGTCTCCAGTGGCTTCACATAGCCATCTGAATTGAGCCCAAGGCCCTTTCCAAAGATGTGGGCCAGCATGACGTCATCCTCACTGGAGATACACCCAAAACCCATCACAGTTTGGGGGAATTTGGTTTTCATGCTATGTAGGACATCACATGGATTGTAGGCAAGTCACATGTTGTTCTGGGTGTTATGCAACTGATCCTGACAAAAGTTCTTTTCATCTAAGAAGAATCTGATCACCCCTGGCTCAACAGGATGCATAAGCTTGTTCAGGAACTTCTCTGTCTTTGTCAAGCAGAGCTCCCTAACATCGACTGTCAGAACTTGTCTCTTGCAACTCTTGTATGATTGGTAATGAAGGTCCTCATTCCGAGCCAACTACATTGTGGTGATTCCAACACCTATCTCTCTCATCAAAGCCTGTATTCCTTTATTTGAATCTTCCATCACCTTGTCCTGCAGTTAGTTGTTGAGCGAATTCCAGCATGCTGACATAGTTAGAACACCTAATGTGTCCATTTCTATTAGCCACAGCTATCTATGCCACATCTTATAACCTTTACAGTGTTCATAGAGCATTGAACAGCAGTCATGATATTAGCATTTTGATACCTTGGATCATCATGATACAGTTAACTCTTTTCTAGTATTCAGATGGCTTACAGTCATCTAACTTTTGCTCAACTACAATTTTAATTGTTATGCTCTCCAATGCTATTGATTGTTCACTGATACATGAAGCTGATCTTCAAAAACAATGACAAAAAATTGTCAAATTTAGCCTGAGCACCCTGTGCGTGCACGCACACACACAATACATATAAATGTGTATGCAAATATATGTGTGTATTCATGTATGTATATAATATATATAGTGTAATTGTTGTTGTGTGGTTAAGAAGCTTGATCCCCAACCACATAGTATCAGGTTCAGTCCCACAGTGTGATACTTTGGGAAAGTGAGTGTGTCTGTTTATACCCCACCACTCCTTGACAACCGCTATGCAGCTATATGGTTTTGGGTTCAGTCTAACAGTGCAGCACCTCCGGCAAGTGTCTTCTACTAAAGCGCTGGGACAACCAGTTCCTTGTGAGTGAATATAGTAGATGGAAACTTTGTGGAAGCCCATCGTACGTATGCATGTATATATGTATGTGTGTGTGAGTCTTTGTATTTATATTTGCCTCTCACCACTGATAGCTAGTGTTGGCTTGTTTATGTCCCCATAGCTTAGCAGTTCTGTGAAAGAGGTCAATATAGTAAGTACCAAACTTAAAAATAAGTACTGAGGTCAACCTGTTTGACTAAACACTTCAAGGAAGTGCTGCAGTATGGCCACAGTCAAATGACTGAACCAAGTAAAAGGTAAAAAGTATATGTGCGTGAGTATGTATGTGTGTATATGTGTGGGTATGTATATGTATAAGAATATGAGTAGTTGGTCAAAATACAATCTATATATAATTCTTTGCCTGTCTGTTCACTATGCATTCTCAAAAGGCTCAACCAAATCAAATCAAATTTTACAAAGTAATAGTATTACACCACACAAATGTCAACATATTTTTTTTTCTACTTTGATTAAAACAATATAACATTTTATAGAGATAATTTTTCTATAGTCAACTATACTATAGGACATTTTATACCACGATGACAATGACGACGTCATATTTTGCATATAAGTGTGTGTGTGTGTGTGTTTCATGTTAGATATGTCATTAAACACACACACACATTTATACATACATATACATATGTGATGACTGACATGCATTCTTTGTGTCTGTCTGCCCTATGCATTCTCAAATGGCTTGATGACAATGTCACATTTTGTACATGAGGTGTATGTTTGTAAGTGTATGAGTGTGTATTTGTCTGTGTGTGTGTGTGTGTGTGTGTTTCCACATTAGATACATTATTAAACACACACACACACACATCTACACATACATATACATATGTAACAACTGAAACGAATGAATGTATGTTTGTGTGTGTCTCTAAAATTTTTTGTCTCTCTGTTACCTATGCATTCTTAAACAGCTCAACCAAATCAAATCAAATTTTACACTGCCCCCAAGTGTCAACATGTAATTTTTTTTATTTCGATTAAAACAATATAACATTTTAGAGAGATAATCTTTTTATGGTCAACTATAGTACAGGACATTTTATACCACAACGATGATGATGTCACATTTTGTGTATGAGTGTATGAGTGTGTTGATGACTGAAAAAAAACAATGAGGTGAAAAGCTATGTATGTCTGTGTGTGTCCGTCTTACTGTATGTGAGTGTTGTCACATTTTGTATATGAATGTCTATGTTTCTGAGTGTGTGTGTGTGTGTGTGTGTGTGTGTGTAGCTCAGTTTATGTTTCTCATTCTACAGCCACACCAGCAATCCAATGTCAACCCTTCACTTCTGCAACATTTCAACAGTTCACTTCCCCATTGTTGTTTCCCATTGTAGCCCATTTGTGGAATGTACCCATTTACGTACAATATTTCCATTACACCTACATTCATTTGACTGTTAACCATACGATGGGTTAAGTTAGATGAAGTGCCAACTGCTGCAAAGGAGAGTATATCCACTGACAGCATTGCGGTGCATTCAAAAATCACTTACCTACCAATCCCAATTTTCCATGGCAGGTTAGGGCCTGGATTCCTCCAGATAGATGCCTGACATGTGACTTAGTCAAATTAGCCCGTCATTTACTCCACAAATGTTTTGTTGTCAATGCTTCATTTTCCTGTATCACCTGTTTCAACATAACTGTAATATATATATACAAACTATGCTATTTTGATCCTGAGCAATGCCGGGTATCTCTGCTAATTTATTATAAACAGTTAACTACAAAATAAATTACAGTAGTAACAATTGCTCAATATTAAGATAATTTCTTTTACTAAATTGAAAAAAACGAAAACAAACCACTTAATGAAAGCTTTAAAAATAGTGAATGATTTCAAGTGAACAGCAATAAAGAATATTTAACATGAGATTTAAACACTTTTTCTTTTACAAATTTTGCTGAATGGCTAATTTTCCCAAATAATAATTTCTAATTTTGGCATAAAGCCAGCAAATTCAGGGGAGGAGAAAAGTTGATTACATCAACCCCACTGATCAACTGATACTTATCCTGTTGACCCCAAAAGGATGAAATTTTGCCCGTTGTGCAAATGATTATGCCAGATCGCTGCCTCATATAATAAAAGTTTTATTGCCATTTTCAAATATTAACTGAAAAACATCAAATTTCAAACCAACTGTAATAAAAGCCACAGAGGGATATTAACATAAACTATACTGGTTTTTCAGACTCTAAACATCAACATAAAATGTGCACACAGATATCTTTTGCTTGTTTCAGTCACTGGGCTGCTGCCATGCTGGAGCACTGTCTTGAAGGGTTTAGTTGAACAAATTGAACCCAGTAGTTATTTTTGCAAAGCCAGGTACTTATTCTATCTGTCTCTTTAGCTGAACTGCAAAGTTATGAAGACAGAAACAAACCAACACTGGTTGCCAAATGGTGGTAGTGGGGACAAACTCAAACACACATATATGTACATATTCACATATGCAATGGGATTCTTTTAGTTTCCATCAACCAAATCCATTCACAAGGCTTTGGTTGACCTGAGGCTGTAGTAGAAGATACTTGCTCAAGATGTCACACAGTGGGACTGAACCCAAAAACCATGTGGTTGAGAAACAGACTTCTTACCATGAATTAAAAGAAAACGATGATAATTTTTTTATAAGGGATGACTACATAACCTTCCCTACTTTAACCTAAATTCCATATGCTGAATATTTGTGCTAAATTGATTAACTGTTGACTCAAACAATGGTTACTTAGATGTATTGTTTTCCATTCAACTATTTTCAATAAATTTACACAAAACCATGAACATGTATGTGTGTGTGTCATATATATATATATATATATATATTTCTATATATATATATATATATATATATATATATATATATATATATATATATATATGTATGAGTCTGCATGTATTTACAGACACATTCACACATAGACATATGCACACATACATGTGTGTGTGTGTGAAAATATATATAAACTATATTTTATGCACAACACCATGTTGTAAAGCAGAAAACTGTAATCAATCCAAAAGAAGCCTCACTATGGGTGAATTAAGAATGTAAATACTACTGCTCTATTTCAACCTTTGCTTTTTCTATTTCTTTTGTTTTGCTTCACACTCTCCACCCCCACCTTTTTTAACTCTTACTCCCATCTTTTGTTCTTACTTGATTCTTTTTTTTGTCTCCTCTTTTCTCCTCTCTTAACTATTAATCAGACCATTCAAATCCAAGAGACCCCAGCAAACGTTGTCTCCAACTGTTAGCTAATTCAAATAAATCCACTCAATCTATGTAAATTTAAAGCAAATTCTAGGTATGGATATTCAGTCACTAGAGGAATAGGTATAAGAAACTTTGAGTAGTGACTCACACAGACATTATCTTATGCATTTGGTTTTACATGTTTGCACTTTTATCACTTCAAAGTATTCTCCATTTGAAGTAATGAATTGGTCCAGACACATTTTTCACTGCGAAGTGATTCCTTACTGCTACCTCACTCACATCCTTAACATCCTCTCATCTCCTTGTAATTTATTGCTCTATCATTCATGCTACCCATATGATGATGGGCAGTACTTACGTGTCTTCAGTCCCCATCTACTTTTGTCATTATCACTCTGCATCTTGCTTAAGCGAAGGCTCCTGTATAAGAATTGCACCACATCTGTGCCCAATATATTCTACCTTAACACTTTCTGGACTGCCAGTCATCACTCACTCTCTCTTGGCCAATTGTTATTGCTACCAATCACCTACTCTTCCTATTAGAAACCCTTTTTTCTTAGCTAAATCTTGCATCCTTCATTTACTCATCTTGGTTCTTCACTCATTAATGTTTTCTATCCACCTTCTCAGTTATACTACTTTGAGAAATAAGGACTCTTTATTCTTAAGGTGCATAAAGACATCCCCACTTGCGCTGGTGCCATGATAAAATGCACCCAGTATACTCCGTAAAGTGGCTTGCAGATAAGTGACAAAAGTCATAAGTTTGAGAGGACACTTTAGTCTGGTCTTATCAAGGACATGACAAACTCACTAGTTCTTGTCTCATGATGAAATGCCCCCAGTACACTCTGTAAAGTGGTTGGTGATAAGAAGGACAATTGGCCATAGAAACCAAGTCACTAATGAAACAGAAATAAAATGTATAGTGACCCCCAGCTCCCAATAATAACAAACCGAGATCGTGATGACTTGTTCAACATATGGAAAGCAAACACAAACTGATAATAATGATGTATGTGTGACAGTGCGTGTATTGAATATACAAACGCACATATATATGCCTGTGTGTGTCAATATCTATACACACACACACACATATATATATACACACATACACATACACGCACACATATGTGAATACATGAATATATGTATAATTCTTTTATTCTTTTACTTATTTCAGTCATTTGACTGCAGCCATCCCATATATATATATATGCACACATGCATGCATATATATATATATATATATATATATATATATATATATATATATATACATACACATAAATATATGTATAATAAATATACATGGTACACACACATACACACACACATATTTATACACTCATATACATACATGTGTATAAATGTGTGCACACGCATGAGCACTTATAAATATCATAGTGTTTAATTAAGATATTAAGAATTCCACCCAGAGATTCTTTGAATGGCACTATTACTAGAGGAGGAATAAAAAAGTCTCCTGCTATCAACTCTATCAACTGGCCAGCTCTAACTAACTAAATACTACTACTACTGCTGCCATTGTAACTACATCAACCTATGAGGCAGCAAGTAACTTTATACCAGTCAACACAGAAATGAGATAGCACAACAAACAAAAACAAAACAAATGAAGCACTGAACACTGCATACATCAATCTCCCTCCCTTTACACAAACACATGTGTGTATGTGTGTATGTGTGTGTGTATGCATATATGTATGTGTGTGTGTATATATATATATATATATATATATATATATATATATATATATATATATATATATATATATATATACATACACGACACCACACACACATGTACCTGTATACAACAAAAGCTACAAGAAAGTGAACTACATTCTAACTACTTATAGTCTGACATTGATTTGTTATTTGGAGTAGTAAACCCACTATTCCAAAACAGAAACAAGTAGAATCAGTCAATATATATCTCACGCTATCATTGTGCACACGTGTTTAACTTTTATTCATATATAATATCTTTCTGTTTATTTATCTATCAATATATATATGTGTTTGTGATATATATACATATACAAAATATATTTATGTAATATATAATTATAGAGATGGAAACATGTATCACTAACTTACTAGAATATTGTTCCATACTACTGCTTATGATATAAAGAATTAAACAGCATTTACAAAAATTCTAAAGTGTGAAATTTTCGTTTACTCTATAACATTTGGATTTATATATTGTTGGTAATTCTTGGAAGTTTGGTAAGTTTTCTACTTAATTATTCACTTTTTTATTTTTATCTTTTGAGATTTCAAGGAGTAAGAAAAAAATGCATAATCTTTTTGTGATACTGATTTGTTACTAAGATACAAAAGTTACTCTCTCTCTCTCTCTCTCTCTCTCTCTCTCTCTCACACACACACACTCATACATACATATTGCCCTATGCATATATATGGGGAAATGGGAATGATATTGTGTACTGATGACACCTCTTTTTTGTGTATTTTTTAAAATATTTTAACCAGGAGGATTAGAAAATCTATTGGACCTCCATGGGTCCTCTGAAATTTATAATGGTCTAAGCATCTGTTCTTTGTCTCTGAAACCCATGGTCCACTACATTTTTGAAAAGTCAAGCAGAGGTGTGAAATGCTTACATAGCCACTATGATTTCTTACCACTTGGTAGTTAGTTTTAGACCACCTCATGGTCCCACAGATGAAATGGAAAAGGCGTTGCCTTGGAGGATGGCAAGGGAAATGTGCTGAAATTGGTCAGCAAGGAAGGGAATTCTAGATAGATAAGTTCTAAAGAGGAAGACTGACCAGTACTTAATGTGAGTATGTGTAAGAGAGGGGACCAGAATATAGGTGACAAGAGAAGAACATACAACAAATGTGTTAGATGAGAATGGGTGGGCATTGTAGTTCAGTGAAATAAAGAATCTTGTAAAAGTGATAGAACAGGCAGGGTGAGGGGGCAAGAGATCTTTGAGCCAGAGGTTGTAATGCGTTAGTGAGTGAACCACTTGAATACGCTTCTAAACCAGGAATCAAAAGTTGGCTTATTCACTCATCTTGACAAAAATGTATGTGGCTATTGGGATTTATAAATAAATATTTGCAATTAAAACATTTTTATGCAAAAGCATCAAATAATCAGTTTTCAAAAACTAATTTTCTTTCATAAGTAATGTAGATTATTCAGATTTGCTATTAGTTTTTGTAGTTGTCGAATAATAGTACTCCTAAAATAATATGTCTCTCAAATAACACACACACACACACACACATATATATATATATATACACACATATGTACATACATGCATACATATATACATGCCTGAAGGTACATGGCCTAGTGGTTAGGGTGTTGCAATAAAAATCATAAGATATCAAGGTTTCAATTCTCAGATGTAAATGGCTAACTCTGTGATGGACTGGGGTTCATTCAGGGAGAGTATTGGTCTGCTGACCTAGCCAGTGAGGATGACATCATTCAAAAGTGACAACAATACAAGAAAGCATACTGTGATCATCAGTGTATAACAACATCCAATACTGGGCGATACAATGATACACATACACACACACACACACACACACACATACATATATGTGTGTATATATATATATATATATATATACAGACACACACTAGCCCTTCATTCATAATTCTTATACAAAATGGGATTTCAATATAAATTGGAAAATGAAGAATTATATAAAAAAATTTAGTTTTATTGATAAATTGGCAATATTGTTTAATGTTCTGAATATCTTGGGGCAGTTTTTCACTTTAAATATGTATGAATTAGAACTTTTGATTTCTAATCTCAATATTTTATGAGCACCTGAAGGCAGCGATTGGGTAGAATTGTTAGCACACAGGGAAAAATGCTTAGCAGTATTTTGTCCATCTTTATGATCTGAGTTTAAATGCCACCAGGGTCGACTCTGTCTTTCATCATTTTGGGGTTGATAAAATAAGAACCAGTTGAGCACTGGGGGGGTCAATCTAATTGGCTTAGCCCACCCCTGACATTGCTGGCTTTGAGCCAAAATTTTAAGCCGATATTTTACTAGCACCTAAGACGGTGATCTGGCAGTATTGTTAGCACACCAGGCAAAATGCTTAGCAACACTTCCATGTGCCATGTGCCAAAAATTTGAAACCAATAGTTTAGTAGTACCTATTTTACAAGAAAAAAGAAAAAAAAAAAGAAGAAAAAAGCCACTGACTAAATTAAAACAAAGGCAACACATTCTGAAATTAAACTTTCCTTCGAGTTTACTCACTACTTATGAATATTTTAAGGCTTACAGAGTCCATTTCAAGGTAGAATCCAACAGCTATTATTTTTTTGTAACAGTAGTATACAACATGTGTGTGTTTGTGTGCAGAGATAGAGAGAAAGAGAACAATTGGAGATTATATATATATGTATATATATACACACATACATACTTATATATTTATACATATATACGTACGTGTGTGTGTATGTGTGTGTGTGTGTGTGTGTATTCCAATAGCCAATAATTTTTAGTTTTTCATATTTATGAATGCACAAAATACAGGTTGTGTAAGTTAATCAGTTCCTTAGCTGTACTGTTGTCAACCAATGTAGACAATATATACATTCTGCCAAGTTCAAGTAGGCCTTTCATCCTTTTGCGATTGATAAGTACTAGTGGAGCACTGCGGTCGATATAGTGGACTTATCCTTTCCCTAAAATTGGTGGCATTGTGCCAAAATTTGAAACTAATATAATTAGTACTGTAATGATGATGATGATGCTGATGATGATAAACTAGTGCAAATACTGTAATCTCCTGATATGGGACAGTTCCTATAAGAGATCAGTAAGTTCAGATAGTGTAAGGAGTGAAAAAAAAAAAAATTTTTTTTAAATAAATAAATAAAACAATGAAAGTTTTGGGCTCTTCATATAATTTTGAAGAAGGTACAGATAACATTTTTATTGATGAACAATTCCTCAAATTCATTATTTCTTGATGGGCAAAACTATATCAATTTTCAATCCATAACATGGGCCTATGCCTCCCCACCCATTGTTAAAAATATAAACTTCTGATTGATGTGACACCTGTTGTTAAGTACAAGCAATAAGAATAATGTAGTCTGATATATTGGTCTATTTTGGTGGCTGCCACAATAGGAGGTTAACAAGTAGCAGGGCGGACTAGGTCAAAGCACAACAGTTGTTGTTTTCTGTACTTACTGTTAATGATGACTATGACAGAGAGAGAGAGTGATGATGATGACAATGGTAATAATGGTGGTGACAACAACAATAATGATTACAACAGTAATGGAAGTGGTGGTGGTGGTGGTGGTGGTGGCCACAACAATGGTGATGATGATGATGACAATAACAACAACAGCAGTGGTGGAAGTCATGATAATAGCAGAAGAAAATTACACAATAAATCTTGGATTTGTATAATTACAATAATAGTCAGACAGTAAACTGCAAGGATTCTCCAATGAGATCAATTTTCCCTCTCACAGACATTAAGTTTACTGTAATGCCACCTAAATGACAGACTATCTAATGTGCTAAACCAAAATAAAAACAAATTTGTACAGTAATTCAACATCTCTCCTCTATCCTATTTGTCACCTAAAGCCAGCAGAGGATAAATCACTGTGAAAATATGAGCTAAATATTGATTTCAATGTTCAGTACTAGGTCAAACAATTGTAAAGAAGAGGACACAGTCATCTGAATCAATCTCAATGAATTACTGGTACTGGTACTAGTACTGGTTTTATTACACCTTAGGGCAGTGGTTCTCAGCCAGAGTCCATATGGCCCTTGGGGTTCACATAAGATTTTGCTGCTAAAATTTATGCAGCAATAAACTGGTTATATTTCTACAATACACAAAATATTCTAACAATTTTTAAATAGAATTCCAAATAATATTTAACTATAAAAATATAATGAGTCTTTTTTAAACATTGAATGCTTATTAGGGTCCAGAAGAGTAAAATAGGAATCAAAGGAGTTCATAGGCAAAAAAAGGTTGAGAACCACCACCTTAGGGGATGAAATTCATAGTTAATTTTGATGAGATTTAGACTCAGAACATAACATGGCCTAATTACTGCATACAGCTTCAGGAATACTTCTATCACTCTACCAATGTTACTTAATCTAACTATTCAATTGTTATATACCACTAACAGTACTGAATATAATACCTGAGCAGTTTATTTCAGTGTTTGACTTTATTTTCCTGTTTTTCTGGGAAAACGAAAATCAATGTTGCAAACCAATTGATTTCAAGCCAAATGATCAAAGTAAAAAATAAACATAATGGGAAAATCTCCTTTCATATTTGAATAATGATCAGTTTTGAATTCTGTAAACAGTCAAAAGAATAACTATAAAGCTACTTTACTAGTGAAAGAAATTTTAGTCATGTAACTTTTTTCCAATATACATACATTTATATATATATATATATATATATATTACACACACACACAGATGCACAGGGTATTCCCAAAAAGATGTATACACACATTGAATGATTATAAAGTCATTAGAGTTTGTTAAAATGTATCTTTTTTTTTTTTTTAATTTAACAGAATCTATAGACACAGTTTAATTATTATTTTTTTTCTGTGAACACCTGTTTTCAAACTGATGACTACTATGGTCCAGGTACAGCTAATAACACAAAGCAATGGAATCACAAACATCAAAAAACAATTCATTTAGTATTGATGTGTACTTTCATTCAATGACTGCCCCAAATTCATAGACTGGTAATGGTTTTATACAGTAAACTTCTTTTAGGTATCATCATGAAAAAGACAAGGGGTGCAATGTCCAGTGAATATGCAAGGCATTCTACAGAATCTATTTGTCCAATCCACCAATTTGACAAAATCCCATCAAGGATTACTATGGTCATGTGAGGGTACCCCATCTTGCTGGAAATAAACTCCACATCTTCAAAGTCCTCTTGAATGCTTGGCAGGACAGATTGTTGCTGCAAGTTCCAAGTAAATGGGACCAGTCACAGTACCATGAAAAAGAATGGTCCAATTAATCTTTTTGATGATAAGCTGTTCCATACTGAAACTCCTGGTACATTATCGAAACTTTCTTCCCTGATATGTGGATTCTCAGGTCCCCACCATGTTCACATGTGACAGTTAACTGGGCTCTGCTAACAGTATTCCTGTTAAAAAAATCCCTTATATTTACTCTTTGATCTATGTCAACATCATGTATACTGACCAGTCTATATATACATACATTTAGATATATATATATATATATATATATATATATATATATATATATATATATATATATATATTACACACACACGTACACATGCACAGGGTATTCCCAAAAAGATGTATACACACATTGAATGATTATAAAGTCATCAGAGTTTGTTAAAATGTATCTTGTTTTTAAAAATTTAACAGAAGCTACAGATTAAACCATAACAAACGAAAAAGTTGCCAAAAAAAGCACACTTCATATCATTACAGGATGCTCAAAGATCAGCTAAACAACAAAATACTTAATATAATAGATTAACTGGACATGCAAGGAGCATAACCTAAACACTGTTGTGATGCACATGATGAAAGATAAGTGCAGAGCAACAGCAACTGACACACTATAAATAAGTTATGTCTCTATTGAGGCTACCATCAGAACATAGACCATACAAAAAAAAAAAAAACTTGAAAGTAGAAAGGAAAACAAGCTTGTGCTGCCACACTTCACCATACAATAAACCACTTCACATCTGGGACAATGGGTCTATGAATTGCACCTGTTCATTCCAATAACTACCAGCAAACCATACATGTTTATCCTTGATCAGGACTGATTTAAAGATAAATAACATCTTAATCATTACTATTACTATTTGAGTGACCTAAATAACCAAAAGTTCCAACTATATCTAATGAGATATCAATGCACTTCATAGGTTTCAGTGACATATGTTTTTTTTAGACTGTTTCCTGTAACAAAGTAATATTCATGGATTCACAAATTATGTTAATGCTTCCAAAGAAAATACATATTTTCATAAATTATTTCCATATGATAAAGCGAAATATTCATCTGAGAATGGATGTTTGTGAGTAATCCAATGGTCAAATTGATGAATATTGTTGAGAGGTTTAGTGCATGTTTATCAGCTGGAGTGTCTTGCCATTGAACTTGGTGAGCTCATACAAAGAAACAGTAAATGATATTTATAAGTGGTATTTATTAATAATTAATAAGGGTTGAACCATCTAATACACCACTTAATTCTTGATTAAGAATTAAGTTGTGTATCAGCAATACCAGTGATGAGATATGGACCCATAACTTTTCAGCAGCATTTCTTAAATTTTGATAAACACACAGGCAAATATTTGATATTTTAGAATTTAATGAAATGAATTAAACAAAACTAGAAATTTTCATAACTATTAGATTTTCAGTGAACATACAGATGATTCCATGTGTCATTAAAAAGCAGGACTACCTTCCAGTGATAACGTTTGCTTTTTGACTTACACATAAGAATTACTGTATATTTTCTAATGACTTCTGAAACTGAGGCCAATGTTACATCTAAAAGAGAAAAATTAAACTTGCAAACATTTCAGTGAAACAAAAATTAAAGGTCAATTATTGAGTTATTTGCCCAAAATGTCAATCTCTTTGTAAAATGGAGTTTTATTCTTTCATCATCATAACTTATATAAAATCAAAAAATATTTTTCCTGTCTTTCTCTTTCAGTTTACATCAATTTATAACTTCCATTTTATTCTCTTACATATGGATGTTTAACAGATCAGTATGGATTCATTTTCATTTCCCCTGTATATTTAACTACCCTTGCTGTGATTTTTTATGCCTACATGTCTTCCTTTATATATGGGCCAGCCCTGCAAACACTAATAGCAAATATTACACACAAAAAGTTAGATGTTGTGTACATACATCAACTTTCATAGCTCAGAGTCCTCATCTGCTTACTGATAGTCATACAATTATGCTTAAATAGTTGATTCCCTGCCAGTCTATCCATGAGTCTTATTATATCTGACATGCATCAACTGACTGCCAACAAACCAATATGTATATGTGTGTATGTAGGAGTGGAGTTCATAGGTGCAAGAATGTGTGTTGTGTGTGTAGCTGTACATATTCCATTAATAGGCAGATAGTAAGATAACACAGCACTCATATTTACCATAATATAAATTGGTATATACCTGAATTCTGCATTGTTCTTGTTTGTCATATAAAAAGAATACTATCAAAGAATTGTTACAAAACTGTGTGTGTTTTTATGTGTATTAAAGCAAAACATATAAACTGTAAGGAATCAATTTAAAATATAAACACTATTACTATCAATATATGATCCCACAAAGTTTAGATCAAAAAGATCAATACACATCTGGAGCAGACTCATAACTGGTTCAAATTCAGAAGAAGGAATCCTCAAGTATATTACTATTAGACAGAGGTAAAAAAAGCCTTGTATACATAGAGATATAAAAACTCACATAGCGAGCTATTTCATACAATCTTATAATGAAGCCTCTTTGACCTATTAGATATAGCAACCAAACCTCCCTCTACTACACCATTCGATCTTAAAAAAAAGAAAAAAGAAATTCTCACTTGATATAGTCTTAGATACATTGTATCAGGAACAAAATAACAAAAAAAAAGATGATCGTGGTTGGCATGCTTTGGTCACAAATTTCTTCGATCAATGATAGACTACATCTAAAACAATAACAACATTTGCAAGTCTCACAAATCATATCAGAGTATAGTTTATGTCTTTAACAAAATCCTCTGTGTGTGCGGGCGCACGTGTGTAAAATGGAATTCTACCTCCAGTTTGAAGAAGTATATGCCCTTTGCCATTAGGGTTTGACAGGTTGTCCATAGGGCTAAGTGCCTTATGGCTGTGAAACCATTGATCACTCTATGACTGGACATATACTTAACCGCTTATAAATACATTACTGCTCTATGCTTTAGAGTGTGCTTCTTTCTCAGACCTGTGATATGCTGACAACGATTATATATATATATATATATATATATATATATATATATATATATAATTGGCACTTTGTTGATGACAACGATGAAGGCGCCAGTTGATCCAATCAATAGAATGGCCTGCTGTTGAAATTAATGTGCAAGTGGCTGAACACTCCATAGACATGTGTACCCTTAATGTAATTCTCAGGGAGATTCAGCATGACATAGAATGTGACAAGGCTGGCCCTGTGAATTACAGGTACTACTCATTTTTATCAGCTGAACGAACAGGAGCAATGTGAAATAAAGCATCTTGCTCAAGGACAGAATGTGCTACCAGGTATTGAGCTCATGACCTTATGATCAAGAGTCAAATACCCTAACCATTAAGTCATGTACCTTCACACATGTGCACACACACACACACACACACACATTGTGCAAGTACAATTGTGTGGTTAAGAGGGTCACTTCAAAGCCACATGACCTGGGTTCAATCTGACTGTCTGACACCATGGTCAAGTGTCTTCTACTATAGGCTCAGACTGACCAATGCATTGTGAGAGAATTAGGGAAGCCCACTGTGTGTGTGTATAAACAAAAGAATATATTAACATGTATTCACTTGTTCAGCAAGACACCTGATTCTGTCCTTCTGTCATACTTTCACATCCTTCAACACTATACCCTACCCATTTGAGGGATCTTGCCTTGCAAATCACCTGGTTATTTCACTAGTACTGTTGCCACGAAAAAGCACCCAGCACACTGTGTAAAGTGATTGGCATTAGGAGGGATATCCAGCAATAAAAGACATGCCAAAGCAGACATTGAAGGTTGGTGCAGCAATCTAGCTCATCAGTTCCTGTCAAACCACCCAACCCATGCTAATATGGACAAAGTGACAGTAACTGATGATGAATGAATGATGAATCTAACCTCCTAACATAAGCTCATTTCATTGATAGATTTCACAGATGGATTCAGGCATGGTGGTGTGGCTATGAAGTTTGCTTTGCATCTCTACATGATTTAGAGTTTGTTCCCTCTGCTTAACATCTGGGCAAGTATCTTCTTCAGTTACAGACAAAGGAATTGTAGCTGTTCTTGAGTAATAGACTGAAACCATTCTTCTTTTATTCTTTTACCTGTTTCAGTCATTTGACTGTGGCCATGTTGGAGCACTGCCTTCAGTCGAACAGATCACCCCCAGGACTTATTCTTTGTAAGCCTAGTACTTATTCTATCAGTCTCTTTCGCTGAACTGCTAAGTTATGGGGACATAAACACACCAACATCGGTTGTCAAGTGAAGGTGGGGGAACAAACACAGACACACGAATACACACACATACATATATATATATATATATATATATATATATATATATATATATATATATACGATGAGCTTCTTTCTGTTTCTGTCTACCAAATCCACTCACAAGGCTTTGGTGGGCCCGAGGCTATAGTAGAAGACACTTGCCCAAGGTGCCATGCAATGAGACTGAACTTGGAACAACGTGGCTGAGAAGCAATCTTCTTACCACACAGTCATTGGTTTTATATCACCACCCAGCCTTGTTTCACTCTTTTTCCCACTGAGCTCAGTGGTTTTGGAAAGAATCATGGATGCTGCTCTTCCTCCTCTAACCTTAGACATTAAAAGAAAATTGATTTTCACCCAGTCTTTGGATATTTAAATGATTCAAGATCTTTTGGCTAAATTTCAACTAATATTACAATTTGTCTAGTTTGTTTACACTGTTGCTTTTATTAATCTTACATCTATGAGTTTACCAAATTTGGTTGTTGAATTTGTATTGATTTACAGTCGGTATTAATATTAAACTAATCATAGCACAAAGTACGTTTTTTTTATTAGTTGTAATTGTAATTTTCATAAATCAGTTTGGCATTAGTAAATCAGAAGAGAACTAAAAATGTAGCTGGACATCTGATACCTTTTACAGAGAACAGATGTTGAGCACCAGAGATACAGGAGTGCTAGTCTGGATATGTGATATCTATGGTCAAGTCCATACACAAAGCTGATAACAGACCCAGGACAGATGTGAAAAGTAGATATAATTTCAAAGTGCTCATTGAATATTTTTAGTTATCAGTGCAAAATACATATGGTTTATGTATGGGCTACAAATGCATACATGTATATGGAGTGAAGATGATGCATTTACAAGTAGAACAGAAAAACATAATTACAACAATGTGTGTGTGTGTGTGTGTGTGTGTGTGTGTGTCCTTGTATAATGTGAAAGTGCATGGCTCAGTGGTTAGAACACTGGGCTCATAATCATGAGGTAGTGAGTTCAATTCCCGGACTGGGCTGTGTGTTGTGTTTTTGAGTAAGACACTTTATTTCAAAATGCTCCAGTTTACTTAGATGTAGAAATGAGTTGTGACGTCACTATATAACATCAGTGGCATGGAGAGGAGTGGCTGGTATGCACTATAGGGATTAGTGATACAATGATATCAAACCAATGTAAAACATGCTATCTTAAAGATGGCATGTTTACACTAGCATATATTTATATTTATAGATATATACTCACACAATGGGCTTGTTTTAGTTTCTGCCCAGCAAATCCACTCACAAGGCTTTGGCTGGTGTGAGGCTACAGTAGAAAACACTTGCCTAAGGTACCATGCAGTGGGACTGAACTCAGAACCATATATATATAAGGAGAGAGAGAGAGAGAGAGAGAGAGAGAGAGAGAGAGAGAGAGAGAGAGAGAGAGGTGGCTGCGTGATGAAGAAGATTGCTTCCCAACCAGGTGGTTTCAGGTTAAGTATCACTGTGCAGTATCTTGGGCAAGTGTCTCCTACCATAGCCCTGGGCCAATCAATGCCTAGTAGATGCATCAGGTAAATGGAAACTGTACAAAGTTCATCACACATGTCTGTGTGTGTGTGTGTGTGGAGAAGGAGGGAGTGCACACATGTACCTGGGTGAATATTAGAATTTGCATGAGAAAACAGTGAGTTACAAATAGTAAAGTTAGTTGTAGATCCCTGTCAACAAATCAGCCACTAGCTCTGCACTTTTAAACGTGTGTAGAATGAAAAGAATCCTTTGGCTGTAAAACAGGTGAGGGTTAGTAACATGAAAGGCTCAATGATATTTATGTAATTATCTAAGTCATACTAACATGTAAAAACAGGCATAAAACAAATAAGTGAATGAGATATATATATATATATATATATACTGTTTATCTGTTACTTGTTTCAGTCATTGGTCTGCAGCCATACTGGGACACAACAAATTAATCCTCGTACTTATTTTTAAGCTAAGTACTTATTCTCTATTGGTCTCTTTTGGCAAACCACTAAATTACATGGATGTAAACAAATGAACACCAAATATCAGGTAGTAATGGTGGATATATACACACACACACATACACACCTGCCTGCCTGCCTGCCTGTCTGCCTGCCTGCCAGCCAGCCTACCTACCAACCTATCTACAACTATAAACATAATTAAGGGATCAGGAAAAACTGCTTCACCAACATACCGAAAATTTAGAAATAGCAGTTAAAATACTAATTCTACTACCACAATATGTCTCCACAGATAGCAAATATTTGTGATTCACGTAGGCTAAAGAAGAAAAGTAATGAAACCAACCCATCGTTAGTTAATCATGGGCTCATTTCGAGATTAGAATTGTGTAAAAATTCATTTCCTCTCTTCAGTATGATATTCTAGATTATAAATTTGAAAATGCTAATAAACCCATGCACATTCAATCATACGACATTGAGTATCACATAAGAGAACCAGAACCAGCATCTCTGAATTCATATCGATGAGTAAAGTTCGTATCCATCTCCAAATTTCCCCACGTGCGTCACGAGTAGTACCACAGAAAAACTGCCGTAAACTATCCAGGAGTGAATTATCATTGCTTCACCAACATACCGAAAATTTAGAATATCATGCTGAAGAGAGGAAATGAATTTTTACACAATTCTAATCCCAAAGTGTCCATGATTAACCAACAACGGGTTGGTTTCGTTATTTTTCTTCTTTTGCCTATGTGAGTCATGAATATTTGCTATCTGTGGAGACATATTGTAGTAGTAGAATTAGTATTTTCACTGCTATTTCTAAATTTTCGGTATGTTAGTGAAACAATTTTTGCTGATCCCTTAATTATGTTTATAATTATAAAAGTTTTACCGATAATGATTTTTGCATACTGAACTACTTGGTAAAATTGTTAATTATTAATTTATTAATTAATTGACAATTCCCCACCCTATATCTATAATGAAATCTACAACTATATATATGTATATATATATATATATATATATATATATATATCAAGCCACAACATACAATTGGAGTCTGGCTAGCTCCTGTCAAACTGTTCAACCCATGCCAGCATGGGAAATGGATATTAATCGATGATGATGATGATGATATATGTATACAAACATGATGGGTTTCTTTCAATTTCCATCAACCAGATCCACTCATAAAGCTTTGATCAGACCAGAGCTATAGCAGAAGACACTTTCTCAAGGTGCCATGCAATGGGGCTGAACCAAGCCTATGTGGAAGGTGCACATAAAACAACAATGAGGATGATAATGATATATATTTATCATTATTATATTCATCATTGTTATCATTTTATAATTGATCTATCACGCTGTTTTGCTTGTCTTTTTGTAAATAAATTATTCAGTCAATTGGGGAAAGATCAGTGTACATGACCTTTGTAAGTCCTTCAGACTTGGAGATTGCTGTTGCAGCTAATCTTCAGTTTGAACATTTGCAGATGGATGTCAGTTGTCAGGAAAAAAGTAGGAGGAGATTCCAGACAATTACTACGGTTATTACTTAAACATTTGGCTACTTAATCAAGTTTACTATTAACGATTCCTGATAATTTCAAAATATAAAAATAAGGGTAGAAAAGTAGTCATTAATGAACCATGCATATGTGCATGTGTGCATGCATGCATGCATGTGTATGTGTGTAAATGGATAGCTGGTAGAATGCTTGTTGAACTTTCAGTTTAGAGTCATAGAATTATTCCAACTGGTAATTTAATTTCTTGCGTAGTGCAGCACATTGCACTTACTCTACAATCAAGCAGGTATTACAGTTATTGTTCTCTTCTAAGTTCATTCTCAAGATGTAGAGGTGAGTTTCATGGTACCAAAGCAACTCAGAATGCCTGCATTAAGTTACATACTGTTGCTTAATTATATGCAGCATATATTTTAATCAAGAATTCTGATTGATAAGCCAATACTTCAAAGGTTTGATATCAAACTCTTCTAAATAGCTTACACTGGCAGATCACAAACTAGAACAAAAAACTGTTTTAAGTATTTCTGCCATGCTTATACTGAAAGTTATGTAAATCTATGTATAACAGAGGTCTTATCTCTCTTAACCTTATTTCAACAATTCCAGAAGGCAGCTACATTTCACCAGATAAACATTATTTCCCGTCATTTGTTGTAATATCCCTTCATTTGCCACAAGAATTTATTAAGAATAACAGACCTCATGATTCCAATGTCAGTACTTATAGAAACTACTTCTGCTACATTTTGCTCCCACACAAAATATCTGATACCATTAGCAATTACCAGACAAGTGTACTTATATAATCTTAACATTAACCAAACAATTCTGTCCTACAACTGAAAAAAATATTTCTAATTAAAAAGCATAAGCATTAAAACTTTTTATCAATGTCGAAAATAATAAAGCTAATTAGAAAAATATTTACTTGCTCTCACACACACATTTAGGATTTTTAATTAATTTAACCTATCAGCTATTGTTAGGTAATTCCTATTCTTTATTGTTTGATATGTTCTACTGAAAACCAAAATTAATTAGCCAATAAAATCCAATAAGGTGTACTTAAAACATTTAAAAGATCACATTTAAAATATATTTACAAAAAAGATTACAAATAACTAATTTTCCATGTCATTTTTGTGGCATGTATGATAATGGATAATTAAAAATTGTTCAATATGATTGCTAATTAGCACAAACATGGAGCTTGTGACTGACAAAAGTATCTTAGTTCCAACAGCAGCAGTTGTTCGTTTTGGTTTCTTGCTCAGTGCCTCTATTGAATAGATAATTCATTCCAACCCTGCAATTATCTAGCTAGATAGTTCTGAAAACAACCCCTTCCACCACCAACACACAATTATGAGTGATGTATTTGATATTGATCTCGAATATATGTAGGTCAATGTCTGCAGGAAAAATATGTGAGATGGGGGAAGGATTGGGTTAATTGGGAAATAAGAATAAGAGCAATGGGAAGATTAATTATCACAGAATGATTATAAAATAAAATTGATTAAAAAAACCAACACAGTATGACTTGTCCATGTGAAAGGGTCCAAATTAACTGTTTCACTATCTATACAATAAATTTCATTTCAAATCAGCTGAACTTGTCACAGTGAAAACCGGAACACAATTCATCAGGGAGAGAGATTCTATGATAGCTTAGGTTTTGATAATGCTAACAGCTTCCTGAGGAGTAAAAGTTATCTTCATTTTGAATTTAACTCTGAGCACTCTTATAAAAATATAATTTATAATATGAAGAAGATAATAGTGTACAAATATAAGTTTATTTCCAATCATATCTATTATTTACTCAAGATAGCTTTACTACTGTCAAGAATGAACACCTTAAATCTTAATTTTCAGTACAGGAAAAACATCCACCAGAACTTCCTGAATAATATTAATAGATATTTCTATTAGATACTTGCAGTATACATATATAAATGTAACACTCTTCATTGGAGACATGCCAAAATGAGAAGAGGTTCTGAAGAATTAACATTGTTACATAAGAAACGTCAATAGTCTATTGTTTTCTGGTAGCAATAAGGTAGCAGTGACATGCAAAACAACATCATAGATAAACCTTATTCAAATACAAAATGGCAGCAAAAGAAAAATTTCTACTGTTAATAGTAACAATACCAAACATTCTGCAAGCACTTGAAAAATCTATAGGAAGATGAATAATTATTACATTGGCACAACTCCACACATAGTAGAGGATATGGTATGCTCAAATAAATCAACACCAATACATAACAGATATTTATTTGGCCCATGAACAAGAAGGAAGGAATTCAAACTTCAAAGCTCAAGTAGACTGCTGTTTATAAGAGTACTATCCACATCAATGACACAATGCTATGGCTATTGTTACACACGCAATCATACTAGACTGCATCCAAAAGACAAACTAAGTACTAATTTAATCTTTTCAGATTACTACAAAGCTCTCTCTCCTCTTCATTCTTCTTCTTCTTTGTCATCATCTTCTTCATAGTTTGCTGTCTACATACCCTATCCGCCCAGGTTCAACCAACCCATCTGTCTCTCCTACTGTCATCATCTTTTACTGTGTCACATCTTCCTTGATTGCATATGAAAACATTCTTCTTAATCCTTCTTCTCTAGAATGTTTTACCAGCTAACATTAACTTGCAGATATGCATCAACCTCACCAGTACAATAGGGCTAGCAAAGAGCATGGACATTTCTGCTTTAAAAAATATAAAGATTTGTACTCAGACTATAAAGAATTCAATCCAGTACTCAAGTAATTCTCCTAATGCAATTGATTTTGGTAGAATGAATAACAGATTATAAAAGTATATTCATTCTTTACATATTGTAATACATTGGCATATTACCTCATACATCTTACATTTTATTCTACCGAAGTGTGACAAAGCTGTCATATTTTTAAAAATATATACAATAAAATGTGACACACAAAAGCATTAGAAATATATAACATACACAACAAAACTGGCAGTTATTTGCTTTTCTTTTTTGTTTTGGTGCAGTGTATGCTAGATGAAGAAAGACAGTTATGAATGGCATGATACTGTGAACTTAAAAAGCTGCTGCTGCAACTAATGAAGATAATGATATAATTAGATGTACAAACTATATTTTACAAGAGTTCAGTTTGCTCTCAGGATTAATTTTGAAGACACTTGTAAAACAGTTAACATTATAAACACTAGACAATAGAACATTAATCATTGCTTTCTTTTAGTAAAAGTTACAGAATTCCAACTAATTAATAAGCAGTTTTCTCCATTATAGTATAGATGTAATCCTTGCAGCTCTAGAAGTTTATGAAACTAAAAAGTTCAAGTAATCTATCCATGATTATGAAACAAACTAAACAAATTTTTTTTTCCTTAAATACTTTTCTTTATTCCTTTGATATAAATATTTTCTTAAATACTTTCCTTTATTTCTTATATATAAAGGCGCAGGTATGGCTATGTGGTAAGAAGCTTGCTTCACAACCATATGGTTCTGGGTACAGTACCACTATATGGCACCTTGAGCAAGTGTCTTCTATTGCCTGAGGCCTACCAAAGACTTGTGAGTGGATTTGGTAAAGAGAAACTGAAATAAGTCCATTGTGTGTGCGTGTGTGTGTGTGTGTGCGTGCGTGCGTGCGCATGTCTCTCTCTCTCTCTTTGTGTCTGTGTTTGTTTCCCCACCACCACCGCTTGACAACCAGTGTGTCTATGTCCCTGTAACTTAGCAGTTCTTCAAATGAGACCAATGGAATAAGTACCAGCCAAAAAAACAAAATTCCTTGGGTCAATTTGTTTGACTAGAACCTTTCAAGATGGTGCCCCAGCATGGCCACAGTCTAATGACTGAAATAAATAAAAGATAAAAGAGTTATTTTAAGAGAAAGTTGCATGGATATTATGCCAGCAGCCCAGCTCTACTGAATATGTCATATGCTGGATCAGTTGCAGGTTATGTGACATTGGATATATCACCATCATCTTTTGTGTCAGAAGTTTACTGCCATGCAAACAAAGAAAGAAAATGGAGAAATTCTTTGTTGTCAACAGTTCTCAATTCTTACCAAACTTTTACTATAACTAGTCATTAGTGTGGTTGTGTGGGTGAGAAGCTTACTTCCCAGCTATAAGGTTTTGGGTTCAGTTCCACTGTGCAGCACTTTGGGCAAGTGTCTTCTACTATAGCCCTGGGCTAACCCTAAAGCCTTGTGAGTTGATGTGATAGACAGAAACTGAAAGAAGCCCAACATGTATATATATGTGTATGTGTGTGCATCTGTGTATTCATAATGTGTTTGTCCACTACCATCACTCGACAACCGGTTTGTATATTGGTTTGTATATCCCTATAACTTAGTAGTTTGGCAAAAGAGACTAATGGAGTAAGCACTAGTTAAAAAAAAAAAGAAAACAAGTACTAAGATCAATATGTTCAGCTAAACTTGTCAAGACAATATCCCAACATGGCTGCAGTCCAATGACTGAAAAAAGTAAACTGATAAAAGATTAAGATGACTATGTTCAGAAATTATTATATTTTTAGGCAATATTGTTTATTACTAATTGTTATACTAACTCTAGTGAAGTGTGTAAATCATGGCATATTTTTCATGGTTATTTTACCTATTAAACATACCTGTGTTTGTGGCATAGATAAATGACTGGTTGCTATTAATCTGCCAGACAAATGACTGAATATTTTTATGTGTGTCACCTATGAGTTTATAGCATTAAGTTTCTAGCAACTTCCTCCTCAATAGCACTAGGTTTTTGTGCTGTCTGTAACTTAGTCACAATTATGCTAACCATTGTTAGCCTTTAAAGTTGATAGCAATCTTCAACAGTTAATATTTTAGGTTTTATACCTGCACTTTAAACAAGATTATACTGGTATATAAGACATGAAAATATTAAGCAGTTCAAAAATCATATATATATATGAAATGTAAAAATCAAGTAAAAGTTGTTGTTTTATAGGTAAAAAAAATTAATCAAATGTTTCTGAAATGGAAACTGAACTGAAATAGTTTTGACAGTAAGTAAATATAATGATACAGAATGTAAAGGAATTAAAAATTCATTTTTTTAAAACCAATTTCAGAAATTGAACTGTGGTCATGTTGAGGTTCTTTAGTTCAATCATATTGTATTGATCCCAGTTCTTATTAGTTCTTTCAGTCTAATACTTATGTTATTAAACTCTATATATTGAATGGTTAAGTTACCTTTTGATGAAAAGGAGGTTAATAGATAAAACTATATCAATAGAAAAATAATTAGATATTTTTCAAACTTTACTTTTTAAATATAAGACATACAAGAAGTTCTTTAATAGACTTTGTCAGTAAATCTACTGAAAAAAAAAAGTATTCTATATACAGAAGCAGCTATTATAAGATTAATTTTCTATTGAAGGATCAGAAGAAAACAAGATTTTATAAAAATTTCTCACAAATAAGCATGAAGTGTCAGCAAAAAAACCATTCTATCTATACTGAGTATGTGAACTTTATGTGCAAATATGTGGAAATTAAATCCATACACTCATCTAAAACTGGAAAGGTTACACAATTTCAGTATACAAAGATTTTCTGGCATGAATTCACACAAAGACGTTTACAGACTTATCCCTGCCAAATAGTTTCTTTTCTCCCCACCTTCACCCTCTCTCTCTTTTTTGCTTCCTCAAGTAGCAAGCAGAATAATCTTTGTATTTTATTGATAGATAAATGTCACAATCCACAAATAGAATCCAAGTTAGACAGTAGAAATAACTGAAATTAATAAATGAAAAATGCCAAATTTTGGGGATATTTTAATAGCATAGTCAGATGAGGAATAGTAGTACTAATGATCCTTTTCAAGAACTCTGAACCTTGTGAAAGGAAGTCATTCTGAGGTCAGAGAATGGAGTCCGTTGAAGGCACTCAAGGGCCAGGTAATGATACTACACCAGGTAACAACATATATAGTTAAAACGCAAGAACAGTCCTTCCAACAGGCTTCTACTCACCAAACCTTCATCAACCCAAAGTTATGGCCAAAGATCCTTTCCTATGGTGCTACATAATGGAGTCACATTCAAAACTATGTAGCCATGTAGCTCAAAGCTAACTTATCAACCACTCATACCAACATAAATCTATAGGATATCACTTATAAAGTGTTTCCAATAACACTGGGCAACAAAAAAAATTTTTGTCATGCTATTAAAACTTTTTCAGCTGATTTAGGGTAATTTTTAGAGTGCCGAATCCGAATCTGACATCGGTTTTCAGACAGCATGTGTAGTTTTTTAGTTATTCACAGCATCAGATTTTCCAATCAATTGATAGTATTGATAAAGTGGTAGGCTATTTGCTTTCGATTTTCATTCATATACTCATCACTGAAACAAAAATAAGTGCTGATAGAGGGAAATGTAGGCTACCTGTTAAATTGCCACACAAGATGAGAATTTATTTTACTTTGTTATCGCTGTTATTATAGTAAAGTTCTCCTCACAGTAGGCTATTGATATTAGGTTATAGTAAGACTCCCAGACTCCCTTTTCTTGATAACTGCTAGTGCTGTTACAACAAAGTACATCAAATAAGAGAGTCAGGTTATATGAAAAGTAGTTTAGTAGTAAGTTTAGTTATTTATTAAAGTGATCAATGTTTGAAATTTAGAGATGGAAAAAGTTGTTTCGTGATAGCCATAGCTTCAGTACATTCTTTGATAATTTCAATGATTTCTTTTGAGAAATATATTTTGATGTTTTACAGTTGATTAATTTTGTATTTTAGTTTGCTGATAGACATCATTGAGTGTTAGTTTAGGTTATTACTGTATGTATTTATGATGAGCAGAAAAGTTTTTTGTTAAATCACCCAGACAGCTTTTGTTACGTGTGTGGAAAATTTACACCAAAAGATCAGAGAAATAAGCTTACAAAGAAATTTTTAAATGCTTACAAGCTTTACTTTGGGTGAAAAGTTGGGTACCAAGATAAACTGTGGGCACTTCATATTTGTCATGAATTTTCACATTATTGTAATTTTGATAGTAATATAATAATGATAACACAAAAAACATGACATACTAGAGTAAAAATGATTGCAGATTCAGAATTAGTGCTCCCAAATTACCTATGAGCACCATTTCATCTAATAGTTGCAAAAATTTTGTTGTCTAGTGTAATTAAATGTATCTGAAACACAATCTTTGAATGTATGATAATTTCAAGCAAAATAAAAAGAGCCATCTTTTCATCTTTAGCATTATCACTTAAACATTACATCATTAGAAATTTCAATGAATAAATTTCTCACTAGAAGTATAACAGATATTCAAAATGAATTAGGTCATGTTCTGTAGAGTGCTTTATCTCATTCATAACTTCTAAATTACATATAGATTTCTCCAGAATGTATCAGTCAAATCGTCCGAACGATGATGATGATGATGATGTATTACAATTAAGATGTCAAAGTATCATCAATTATTACTTCCAAAAATCAAAGCAATCAACATCCACAGATTTAAGATTTGAAGACTAGAAATTTAACTGAGAAATCAAACAGGCTGAGCCTTCATTTAAATTTCCATAAACATTAAGAATACAACACAGGGTTATTCCATTTCATATAAATTTAATACCCATTGATATTCTTTTGATAACATCTAGCTTCTGATACTTTCCCTACTTCTCTTCCTCAACTCTAATACTTTTTCCAACTAATTTTTACTCTTTTCTATATTTAAATTCCATCCCCACCATTTTTACTTATCTCATATTCTATACTAGTCATGGATAACAGTTTTTTTTTAGAAACAGGCTCTATGAGAAATGGCTAATCATTAGGAAGGTCATAGTCTGCCCATGACTAACTACTTGGCTATGTATGTATGTATGTATGTATGTATGTATGTATGTATGTATGTATGTATGTATGCAAGCATGTATGTATGTATGCATGCATGCATTGGGTCATCCTATAAATAATGCGATTTTTTAAAATACTTATTTTATTTTTCAAAATTAAGATAAACAAAGTTCTTTTTAAATCCAAAATATACCCTCCTTCATTTTTCACAATGCTTTTCCATCTATCTAGTAGACTTGCAAAGCCCTCTTCCAAAATTCACTTGTCTGTGATGAAAAATACTCCTCCAGTACTATTCTGACCTCTTCTACAGAACTCCTATCTTTTCCGTCCAAATGATTTTGTAGACTAGAATAAATGACAATCAGATGGGCAATGTCTGGCGAATACAGTGGGTGGGGCATCATTTCCCATTCAAACTACTCCAGCCTTTCAAATGTCATCCTTCCTGTATGTGGCCAAGCATTATCCTGATGGAAGAACACCTTTCATCTTGAAACCAAAGATGAACCTTTTTCTTTTAGCACTGACTTAAGCTGCTCAAAGTAGATCTCCTTTGTTATCATTTGGTTTGGGTTTAAAGGTTCAAAGTGGACTAAACCTTTCATATCTCACCAAACAGATAACAACACCGTATGTGGGTGAAGACCTTCTTCAGACTGGGGTGCTGGTGTTTCTCCTTTCCCTACCCACTGTCTTCAGCACTTGACATTTTTATAGAGAACCCATTTCTTGTCACCAGTTACTATTCTATCTAAAAAAAGGTCCATTCATGAGATGTGACAGCAAAGAAGAGCACACATTCACTCTCCAGGCATGATTAGACTCAGAAAGTTTGTGAGGAACCCATTGACCTAATTTGCTGACTTTTCCAATGGCATGCAAGTGTCAATGAATGGTTGAATAACCAAATCCAAGCTTCTCTTCTTGTCCCTCAACAGTTATGATGGGAATTTGTTCCACCAGGGTTTGTAGGACATCCTCATTGAGCTCTACAGATCTTCCAGTATGAGGTTTGTTTACTAGGCTGTAGTTTCCAGTTCAGAATTTCAGGAACTACCACTGAGTCTGGCTTACACTTATTGTATGGTACCCATATGCTGCATTAATATTTCTCAAACTTTCCATAGCATTGTTGTCTTTATTGAACTCAGAAAGCAAAATATGCTGAATATGCACCTTAGTCACTTCCATAATAGCTTTGAAAAAATAACTGTTAAAATCAAGCTGCACGCATACACAGAAATATGTTATTAAGACGACTTATCTGTTGCAGATGTTTTTTTTTCACTTCAAGTAAATTCCCAGGTAAACGTTTCTAATAGAATGGTAGAAGACACCAGAAGCAAAAATAAGGAATATACATGCACAATTAAATATAGAAGTGTAAAGTATAATTTGTTACATAATCTCTATAATAAACATGATATTGAATGGAATAAGTCCCTGTTTGAACTTTTTTAATTACGTGTGTGTGTGTGTGTGTGTGTGTGTGTGTGTGTGCGGTAGAAATTTACAGGTGCACAAATGCACAAAACAGAAAATGAAAAAAATATGGATGACTTGTTCCAAATCACCCCTGAATGGGGAACAGTTCTCAAAAATAACTCCCAATTGTTTTCCCCCAAATTACTATGTCCTCGGATTCTACATAGTTCGAGGTATATTTGTACAGAATTTCATTACAAAATATCCATTTTCTTGAAAGTTAAGATGAATTGAAGTGGACCCTGGTGAATTTTACGAAATTCCCCACCCAACCCCCTCCTAAAACACTTTCCCAAATAATTTTTGTATATTCACAATCTACATGATTCATAGAAACTTTCATTAAAAAATATCCATTTTTCTGAAAGTTATGATCATCCAAATTTGGGGGTGGGGAGAAGAAATCTGTAGTTATGCCAAAATGTCTACAATATCAAGGTCAGCCAAAAGAATGTCTCTGTCCAGGGAAAGAGAGATAGCTGCAGAAAGGAAGCATGCCAAGAAAGGAACAGACTGTGCACTACGAAAGTCAGAGTATCTCAAAGTGATGAACAGAAATATGCATGACTGAGAAGGAATAGGATCTCCACTGCAGAACGAAGAGCAGTTGCAACAACTCAGAGAAGTAACTTCTATGAAGCAGCTTTCAATTATAATCCAACAGACCATTATGCAAATGACACTAGAGTTTCCATTGGTGCAATAACAACTGAGTGCATACATTGTAAAGCAAAGAAGTAGTCTGAAGAGACACCTGCACTGTGCTGCAGTGGTGGAAAGGTTAAACTCTCTTATCCCCCAACCTCCAGAGCCATTGAAGAAACTTTTGTCATCAACTAACCGAGATGCCAAGCACTTCCAAATCAAAATTAGACCGTACAATGCTGCACTACAGATGACATCATTTGGAGCCACAAGAGATATAACTGAGCCAGGATTAATGCAAACTTTCAAGGTTCAAGGTCAGATTTATCATCGGATTGGTTCTCTACTACCTCTGTCAAATGAATCACCAAAATTCCTTCAAATATATTTTATGGGTGATTCTCAACAAGAAGGGCAAGAGAGGAGCAAGATCATTTCCGGCATCAAGATGAACATTGGAGTGTCTCTGCAAAAGATGCTGCATAACAACAACAACCTGATCAGAAGCTTCAAGACTGCACTTGAAACAATTCCACCTGACTCCATGGATTACAAGGTAGTTATCAGATCAGACAAGAAACCATCTGGTCAACACGGAGGGAGGTTTAATGTGCTAACAGCAAGTGAAATAGCTGTGCTTCTGGTTGGGCAAGAACATGACAAGTGTGAGATTGGCCTTCATCTCAGAGCCAGCACACTGACAGACACAGTCCAACTACAAATGGAAGCTCCCAAAAATACCACACTCACAGCATTCTTCAAGCTCTGTCAAGATGATGAATTTGCTACAAGACAGCTATACAATGAAGTTCCACAATTCTATACCTGGTACCAAAACAAATGGAAAAGACTTGCATTTGCAGCACCCATCATCCAGGAATCAAGAAATCAGACACACTTGGCAGAGTCTATGCTGTCCATCCCAACTACTCACAGTGCTACTATCTCAGGCTTCTATTACACCATGTCAAGGGACCCACATCATTTACAGCTTTATGTATAGTTGATAACACAGTATGTCAAACATATCACCAGACTTGCTATCTCAGAGGTCTTCTGGAAGATGATAACGTGACATATTTGCTGTGTGTGTATGTGTGTGTGTGCGCGCGCATGCACATGCTCTATGCATGGCCTTTCATTGTTTATAATCTGTACCTGTTTTTTGGTTATGAAATAAGTTAAACAAACATGTATTTACTTTATATACATGTATGAGTTGAATACTTTCTTTTCACATTTCACTTAACATCTATGTTCCATGTTAGCATGGGTTGCAGAGTTATGTAGAAAGTTGGTATCTCAGTTACTAGCAGTTGAGACCTATGTAATCTATATGGCAATTTTAAATTTCATTATTTTCTTTAACCCAGGCAACGCCAGGTATTTCCGCTAGTATAAATATAAATATATGTGTACCTCTCTCCCTCTCTCTCTCTCTCTCTCTCTCTCTCTCTCTATATATATATATATATATATATATATATACAAATAATTACAAATAATTACAAATAATTACAGAGGCATCAAGCTGTTAGATCAGGTTATGAAAGTTACAGAGAGGGTCATAGCCCAACTAATTAGGGAGCGAATCAATTTAGATGAGATGCAGTTTGGGTTCGTGCCAGGTAAAAGCACTACTGATGCCTTATTTCTAGTGAGACAGTTGCAGGAGAAATACCTAGCTAAGGATAAACCTCTGTACCTGGCTTTCATTGACATGGAGAAAGCCTTTGACAGGGTCCCCCGATCCCTTATCTGGTGGTCAATGAGGAAACTTGGGATAGAAGAATGGTTAGTGAGAGCTGTGCAAGCCATGTACAGAGATGCTGCCAGTAAGGTGAGGGTTGGAAATGAGTACAGCAATGAATTCCGGGTAGAGGTAGGGGTCCACCAAGGTTCCGTCCTCAGCCCCCTCTTATTTACCATAGTCCTCCAGGCAATCACAGAGGAGTTCAAGACAGGTTGCCCCTGGGAGCTCCTCTATGCTGATGACCTTGCCCTAATTGCGGAGTCACTATCAGAACTAGAGGAGAAGTTTCAGGTGTGGAAGCAAGGTCTAGAATTGAAGGGCCTTAGAGTCAACCTAGCTAAAACCAAAATCCTAATAAGTAGGAAGGTAGATAAAACACAAACCCATTCAGGTAGATGGCCCTGCTCAGTATGTAGAAAAGGAGTAGGTAGTAACTCTATAAGATGTACCCGGTGCAAGCTATGGAGACATAAGAGGTGCAGCAACATCAAAGGCAGGTTAACTAGCAAGTTAGTTTTTGTTTGTGGCAGATGTTCAGGTGCAATAAAGACTGCAAACAAACAGGAAACAACTTCTATCTCATTCCAGGGTAAAAAACTAGAGGTAGTCGATAGCTTCCGCTATCTGGGCGACCAAGTTAGTAGTGGGGGTGGGTGCGCTGAAAGTGTAGCTGCTAGAATAAGAATAGCCTGGGCAAAGTTTAGAGAGCTCTTACCCCTGCTGGCGACAAAAGGACTCTCACTCAGAGTAAAAGGCAGACTGTATGACGCATGCGTACGAACAACCATGCTACATGGCAGTGAAACATGGGCTGTAACTGCTGAGGACATACGTAAGCTCGCAAGGAATGAAGCCAGTATGCTCCGTTGGATGTGTAATGTCAATGTGAATACCCGTCAGAGTGTAAGTATCTTGAGAGAAAAGCTGAACATTAGAAGCATCAGTTGTGGCGTGCAAGAGAGACGATTGCGCTGGTATGGACATGTGGTGAGAATGGAGGAGGATAGCTGCGTGAAAAAGTGCCACACCCTAACAGTTGAGGGAACCCGTGGAAGAGGTAGGCCCAGGAAGACCTGGGCTGAGGTGGTGAGGCAAGACCTTCGTACATTGGGCCTCACCGAGGCGATGACTACTGACCGAGACCTTTGGAAATGTGCTGTGCGTGAGAAGACCCGGCAAGCCAAGTAAGATCGTTGCCAGTGCCCCTGGACTGGTTCTTGTGCGGGTGGCACATGAGATGCACCATTTTGAGTGTGGCCGTTGCCAGTACCGCCTGACTGGCTCCTGTAGGATTTTCGAGCGAGATCGTTGCCAGTGCCCCTGGACTGGCTTGTGCGGGTGGCACATAAAAGACACCATTTCGAGCGTGGCCGTTTTCGTGCGGGTGACACGTAAAAGCACCCACTACACTCTCTGAGTGGTTGGCGTTAGGAAGGGCATCCAGCTGTAGAAACTCTGCCAAATCAGACTGGAGCCTGGTGTTGCCATCCGGTTTCACCAGTCCTCAGTCAAATCGTCCAACCCATGCTAGCATGGAAAGCGGACGTTAAACGATGATGATGATGATGATGATGATATATATATATATATATATATATATATATATATATATATATATATATATATATATAGAGAGAGAGAGAGAGAGAGAGAGAGAGAGAGAGAGGGGGGGTGCTTTTACGTGCCACTGGCACGAGAGCCAGTCTCACGGTACTGGCAATGGCCACGCTCAAAATGGTGTTTTTTACGTGCCACCTCTCACAGAGAGAGAGAGAGAGAACCCATGCAGGTGGCACGTAAAAAACACCATTTTGAGCGTGGCCATTGCCAGTACCATAAGACTGGCCCTCGTGCCGGTGGCACGTAAAAGCACCCACTACACTCTCGAAGTGGTTGGCATTAGGAAGGGCATCCACCTGTAGAAACTCTGCCAGATCAGATTGGAGCCTTGTGCAGCCTTCTGGCTTGCCAGTCCTCAGTCAAATCGTCCAACCCATGCTAGCATGGAAAGCGGACGTTAAACGATGATGATGATGATGATGATAAATATGATGGACTCACCTGTTGAAGACAACGTATAAACATTCAGCATTTGCTGAACATCCTGTACAAATGATTTGTTTATAGGTAGGGATCAAATGCTCGTGTCACACATTAGCTCACTCTCTCAATAAATCAACGTTGTCTAAACAGGTGCCTGGTGTACTACGCGGGAGATGTTGAAGTGATCACAGAGCCAAGTAAGACGAAGTGCATGGCTTAGTGGTTAGAGCATTGCATTCACAATCACTAGATCATGATTTCAATTCCTAGACTAGGTGGTATTGTGTTCTTGAACAAAACATATATATGCATATATTTACATATAAATATATATACACATACACATATATAAAAACATATTTCCACATGTGTGTATGCACACACACACACACACACACACACACCTTTCATCTTTTTACTTGTTTCAGTTGTCAGACTGTGGCCATCGTGAGGCATTGTCTTGGAGAATTTTTAACTGAATGAATCAGCTCCAGTAATTTTTTTTTAAGCCTGGTATTTATTCTATCCCTATCTTTTGCTGAACTGCTAAGTTACAGGGTCATAAACACACCAACACCAGTTGTCAAGTGGCAGTGTGGACAAACACAGACACACACACACACACAGATATATATACACAACAAGCTTCTTTCAGTTTCCACCTACCAAATCCATTCACAAGGTTTTGGTTGGCCTGAGGCTATAGTAGAAGACACTTGCCCAAGGTGCCTTACTGTGGGACTGAACCCAGAACTGTGTGGTTGGGAAGCAAAATTTTTACCAGGCAGCCACACACACACACACACACACACACACACACACACACACACACAAACATATATATAAACTATGCAACAGTTTAGATAATAGGTAATTAAAAATATTTTTTGTAAAGTTTGAATTCATTAAACATGCAGCATCTTTCTAATTGTTCATCAATTCAAATGATGCTTATACAGCAATTAAACAAATACAAGCTTTTAGTACATTCAACATTTCATCAGAAACATAGTTCAAATATTTAAAGCAAAAGTAAAATGTATTGGTTATTTCATTAACAATTCATGTTAATTACATTAAATTACATACTTAAGCTTTGCAATTATTAAGTTCTTTCATATTTGTTTCACTCTATCATCTAATTTTTCTCCACAAGAAAGAATAAACTTTGCCTTGACTTTATATGTTCATAGATTAAAAGAATATCATGCAAAATGCTTTGATATGACAAGGTGATTGTGCAAATTCTCATGAGATAAAACAAATTTAATAGCTATCACACATTTATTGTTTTTATGAATTCTATTAAAAAAACACACCATTGATTATTGATGTGAAAGACTTCATTGACAGTACAAAGGCTCAGGAGACAAAATTATTGATTTACAAAGACATTCTGATGACATTTTAGCAATCCTGTGTTAATAGATATTGGGTAATTTTTATAACTGAAACAGACAACTATTCTGTTCAATATATTATTTGCTAAATAAGTTGCATTTACCTTCAAAGTAAGTGTTTGTCTATGTATATACCAGGAGGTGCTGAAAAGATCGTGGCTTTGGGTAAAAGAAAATACAAGAGGAACAGTTAATTATGATTTTATTCAACATATTCCCCTCTCACATTGACACACTTATTGCAGTGGTCCTTCAGTTTTTGTAAGCCTTATAAAAGAACTCGGAAGGTTGGGCTTCCAACCAGGTCTTTCATGATAACCTTAAAGCCAGGAACTTTTCAGTATCCCTTTCTTCTTCTTCTTCACCATCATCATCATCGTTTAACATTCGTTTTCCATGCCAGCATGGGTTGGACGGTTTGACTGGGGTCTGGGAAGCCTCTACTCTGACCTGGTAGTGTTTCTACAGCTGGATACCTTTCCTAACACTAACCACTCTGAGAATGTAGTGGGTGCTTTTTTTATGTGCCACTAGCACAGGGGCCAGAGGGGGTTGGCAATGGCCATGATCGGATGCTGTTTTTTACGTGACACCGGCATGGAAGCCAGTCAAGGTGGCACTGGTATCAGCCACATTCGGATGGTGCTTTTTACGTGCCACCAGCACAGGGACCACAACTACAATTTCCATTTGATTGTGATTTGATTTGATTTTGATTTTGATGCACTTGACTCAATAGGTCTCCTCAAGTATGGCATGTCACCCTATGATCCAAGGTACTTTTTGAATGGGCTGGTTATGCAACACTGGTGTAGGTTACAGCTGTGAACTCACTTTATTTACCGGGTCTTCTCAGTCACAGCATATCTCCAACGGTCTCGATCTTTCGTCATTGCTTCTGTGAGGCCCAGCGTTTGAAGGTCATGCTTCACCACCTCATCCCATGTCTTCCTGGGTCTCCCTCTACCCCAGATTCCTTCATCTGTTTGGGAATGGCACTTCTTCACACAGCTCTCCTCGTCCATCCACAGTACATGACCATACCAATGCAAATATCTCTCTTGCACACCACATCCGATGCTTCATATGTCCAACATTTCTCTCAAGGCACTTACACTTTGTCGTGTGTGCACACTGACATTACACATCCAGCAGATCACGCTAGCTTCAATTCTTTCGAGCCTACACGTCTTCAGCAGTCACAGCCTCACAGCCCATGTTTCACTGCTGTAAAGCATGGCAGTTCGCACACATACATCATACAATCTCCCTCTCACTCTGAGCAAGAGGCCCTTTGTCACCAGTAGGGGTAGAAGCTTTCTGAACTTTGCTCAAGCTATTCTTATTCTAGTGGTAGCACTCTCTGAGCATCCACCCCAACTACAGACTTGGTCACCTAGGTAGTGGAAGCTATCAACTACTTCTAGTTTCTTCCCCTGGCATGTGATGGAATCTGTTTTCTGAGTATCTGTGGTGTTTATTGCCCCTGTGCATCTGCCGCACACAAAAGCTATCTTCCCAGTTAATCTTCCTTTGATGTTGCTGCAACTCTTATGTGTCCATAGCTTACACTGGGTACATCTTATGGAGTTTCTACCTATAAATTTTCTACAGATCAAGCAGGGCCACCTACCTGAAGGGGTGTGTGATGTGTTTGCCTTCCTACTTACTAGAACTTTGGTCTTTGCAATATTGACTCTAAGGCCCTTTGATTCTAAACCTTGCTTCCACACCTGAAATGTCTTCTCTAGTTCTGGTAGTGATTCTGCTATGAGGGCCAGGTCATCAGCATAGAGGAGCTCCCAGGGGCAAACTGTCTTGAATTCCTCTGTTATTGCCTGGTGGACTATGATGAATAAGAGGATGCTGAGGGCTGATCCTTGGTGGACTCCTACATCTACCCGGAATTCTTCACTATACTCATTGCCAACCCTAACCTTACTAACAGCATCTCTGAATAGGACCTGTACAGCCCTTATTAACCATTCGTCAATCCCCACTTTCTGCATCGCCCACCAGATAATGGATCGGGGGACCCTGTCAAAGATATATATGTATTATAGATATATATATTATCATCATCATCACCATTTAATATATTTTTTCCATGATGGTTTGACTGGAACTGGCAAGCCAGAGAACTGCACCAAACTTTACTGTCAGCTTTGGCATAGTTTCTTTAGCTGGATGCCCTTCATAATGCCAACCACTTTACAATGTGTACTGGGTGCTTTTTATGTGGCACTAGCACTGGTGAAGTCTCCAAGTAACTTGCAAGACAAAGTCCCATCAACTGAGAGAGGAAATGATATTGAGGGAAGTGGCTTCGTGTCAGGTGGTGAGAGGTTAAACTAAGATAGAGGGACAGGAACATGTCTTGCTATAAAGAAGATACATGCCCATACACACACACAAAATATTTGTAAACGTTCTTTCAACTGATCATATAATGTTTATAAGTTGATAGTATTCTGTTACAGATTCCCATCTACAATAGGATTTGTGATGGAGATCTTATAAAATTCTATCAACCAATCAACTCAATGTTATATGATCAAAATAAGAAAACAAAGAAAAGCAAGGTATATGACAAAATGCACAAACTGAGGGAATGAAGGAATATATTGAGAGAGATTTTATTTTGAGAAATCTTTTTCGTTTGATATATGTTCTGACAACTCTTATCTCAAAATACACTTTTAAGTCTGTTTCTGAACTGGAATTGTGTCGAACAATTTATTCTGAATTTCATAGTGGATTAATGAGGAGATAGGTTATTCATTCACGAAAGAAAACAACTTCATTTTATAGATAATCGCTTCCATAAAAATTTAACTACATGGTTAGAATTTGTTCTGGATTAGTGACATGACCAGTTTTGTAAAGAAAGATGACACAGATGAAGTAACCAAACCTAGCATCTTCTTAGACTCTATTTTAACATTTCTGGAGGTAATAAAAAATATTTTGACCCAGTATAACTTGAACTCAGAATTGGGGTGCCACAAACATGAAAATTGTACAGCTCACAGCATGGCTCTTATCTATCAGCACCAAGAGCCTGTATATGATGACTTGACTTGCTACAAATAGAACCAAATTTCCTTCAATTCACGCCTTACATTTTACAAAGAGGACTCACAGTATAAAGTAGCCTGTGAGACACTTTGCTTTGAACAGTAAAAAGACCTGCTGGTCAAGGCTGAAATACCTCTCATCAAAGATTTGCTTAATCAAATGATTCTGAGTGTTTCCTAGCTACATCTATGCCATAGAGTTATTAAAGCTTGTCAACAAAAACAAATATACAGCATATATATATTGCTGTATATATATATTTGTATATATATATATATATATATATATATATATATATATATATATATATATTGTATATAATATATGATCCACTGGATGTGTAATGTCAATGTGCACACACGACAGAGTGTAAGCGCCCTGAGAGAAATGTTGGACATAAGAAGCATCGGATGTGGCATGCAAGAGAGACATTTGCGCTGGTATGGTCATGAGGAGAGATGTGTGAAGAAGTGCCACTCCCAAACAGTTGAAGAAATCAAGGGTAGAGGTAGGCTCAGGAAGACATGGGATGAGGTGGTCAAGCATGACCTTCAAATGTTGGGCTTCACAGAGGCAATGACGAAAGACCGAGACCTCTGGAGATATGCTGTGACTGCGAAGACCCAGCAAATAAAGTGAGTTCATGGCAGTATCCTACACCAGTTTCGCATAACCAGCCCCAGCCCATTCAAGAGTACCTTGGATCATAGGACGACCTGCTGGGCTTACCTTGGATCATAGGGCAACCTGCTGTGCTTCAGGAGACCTATTGAGTCAAGTACATCAACATCAAAATAAAAATCAAATGGAAATTGTAGCTGTGATACCCGTACCGGTGGCGTGTAAAAAGCATCATCTGAACGTGGCTGATGCCAGTGCCGGTGGCAAGTAAAAAGCACCAACTGATCGTGGCTGCTGCCCGCCTCCTCTGGCCCCTGTGCTGGTGGCATGTAAAAAGCACCCACTACACTCACAGAGGAAAGGCGTCCAGCTGTAGAAACACTGCCAGATCAGACTGGAGCCTGGTGCAGCCACCTGGCTTCCCAGACCCTGGTCGAATCGTCCAACCCATGCTAGCATGGAAAATGGACGTTAAACGATGATAATGATGATGAATATGTAAACAACATATTATATACAAAAACAGATGTACATACATAGGTACACAATACAGTTGTGTGTGTACACATGCACACACACACATACACACACACATATAAATTTACTTGGAAATGGATGCGTGGCATTCAATCAAACAATAATATAAATAATATATATATATATATATATATATATATATATATATATATATATATATATAGTTACGGAGATGCACTTGCATAGCAAGTGACCTGATCTGAGATCGTGTGCTGGAACGAAAACAATTGCAGTGTGGAAGGTGTTTATAAGCCATTTAAAATAACACAAAAACCCGTTAGATTCACTTCAACATTTAAATTTAATTTGTCAAAATATTTTCGTCGCTTTGAGACCGCGACCTGTTCACTGACAACAGAATTTTGTCAGTGAACAGGTCGCAGTCTCAAAGCGACAAAAATATTTTGACAAATTAAATTTAAATGTTGAAGTGAATCTAACAGGTTTTTGTGTTATTTTAAATGGCTTACAAACACCTTCCACGCTGCAATTGTTTTTGTATATATATATATATATATATATATATATATATATACATACTCCAATCCCATACCAAATCAGATTGGAACCTGGTGCAGTTCCCCAGTTTATCAGTTTTCAGTCAAACCATCGAACCCATGCGAGCATGGAAAATGGACTGATGATGATGATGATTACAAAAACAGATTATATATGTCTATATGTCATTTTATATAGTATCAGATTATGTTTCAAGACATTGTTATGGATATATAATCTTGTTGGATATATATTTATTTTTTATATATAATAATATGATATTACAGTAAGCCTACATACTGATTATTTAGTCTAGCTTTGCTTTGTTTTATCACAAAGAAACAAGAACACATTATGAGTCACAAGTGAACAATGTCATAATAAATATATTTTATATTGGAAATCAATAAATAAATAAATAAATAAATAAAAATCTCATCGAAACAGAGTACTTGAAAATATTTTAATATTTAATTATGTTTAGATATATCAATAAGTCAATATGTACCAATTTTAAGTGTACAAACCATCACCATTTCTCATCTTTAAATAAACTTTGAAGTAATTATATCAGTACAATGAGCCAATATACTCTATAATCAATGAGTGATAAACAGGAATTAACTACTTGTAAGTATCAAGCAACACTTGGTTGAAACTATGAGGAACTGATTTGATTCTTTGCAATTGTAGCTGCTGACTACAACTTACATTAGTGTCAAACATGTGTCTTTCAAAGTTAATAATATCTTGGTCATTGCACTTCTGAAGAATATTGTGGTCATTGGCTCTCACATCCTAATTAATCCCTTAAAGCACAAACAGCATTATGATGATTCATCTGAGACTCTTAGCCATGGTCTCTAGCTTGAAAAAGTTTATGAGGCACTACTCGTCAATTAACCTTTTAGCATTTAGATTACTCTGTCAAATGTAATGCTTATTTCTTCACATTGTTTTAAATTAATCATGCACTGTCTTGTAGCTTTGAACTTTTGATGATGTGATTATTTTATACAGTAGGTGTGAAAAGCCAGATCTGGCTGGTTCAAACATTAAAACAGGTAGAATATTTGGGCTGGATATGGCTGGTTTAGATGCTAAAGGGTTAAACTAACTCTATTACTTTGCTACTTTATTGTGCTGATCCCTGAAGGATAAAAGGTAAATTTGATTCTGACAAAATTTGAAATCAGAATATAAAGGGTTGAAGCTAAATACCACAAAGCATTCTTGACCATCACTAATAATAATTCTACCAATCCAACACTTCAGTTAACTCTGTTTTATTATACCTGCAGTACAGAGTCAAACTGCTCTCATCAAAAGATTATTCAACTAATGTTTTAGCAAGTCTTATTATTTACTCACATGTTCCCTATTTAACCCTTTAGCATTTAAACCAGCCATATCCGGCCAAAATATTCAACCAGTTTTATGTTCAAACCAGTCCAATCTGGCCTTTTACACTTACGCTACACTGTCATTCTAAAAAATAAACGATCACAACATTGAATTCTCGCAGCTAATTACTAAAATCCTAGCATAAAACAATTTATTTAGGTGTAGGTGCAGGAGACCTTATTTAATTACTGAAATTCTGGTTTAGCATCCCCTATTCAATAACTGGAATCTAGCTATAGCATTCTTTTTCTCTTTCATGCTGTTATAGTTTTAACTTTTTGGATTGTATCTATGCCGGGACGTTATCCAAAGGTTTTATTCAACCATATCAATTCAATTCAAGTACTCATTTCAGTCTGGTATTTATTTTGTACATCAATATCTTATGGAGTGATGTAGTTACTTATTTGATGAGCACAAGATGAACATAAAAGTAGGCTTCTGTACAGTTTCCATGCATTACATTCCACTTCCAAAGTATTGGTCAACCCAAACTATAGAAGACATCAACCCTAGGTGCCATGTAGTTGGATAGAATCTAGAAGTACATGATTTCAGAGTAACTTTCTTTATGACACAGTCATAGTTGTATTTATTTTAATTAATGACATGTTGACATAGCCTCACCCTCTCCCTTACTCATACCATGTTTGCTGAATGGAATCCTGTGATGAAAAGATAGTCTCTGACATAATCAATAAACTCTTGTTCAATAAAAGACTGCAATCCCTAGCTTACTAACATTGTGTCCCTTCTTTCTTTGTCACTTATAACAGATGCTGGTTTTCTAAAACAGATGTTGATTTTCACATTTTTCAGTCTACATTTGACTTCTATTCAAATTAACACATTATAATTATCTTTCTGTCTTTTAATACTTACATTCTACCTTTTTCTCCAAAACCCACAGTAAATTTATAAGTCATTCTTCATTCCATATGCCCTGAAAGAACTTTGAAAGTCCTGTGTATCTCTGTAGTACACAAACTTAAAAATTTTCAGATTATTTTTAGTTAATCTCTTTAACTCTCAAAGCATAGGATACATATGGGTTATGAATATGTTCTTCTAATTCAGATATTAAACAGAAAATCTAGTAATTATTAGCTATACAGCAGTAAGAACAACATATAATATATAATAGTTAAGATCAAAGCTTTCAAATTTCAGATTTTCTTCTCATATTTTGACCCACACAGACAGATCTAACCTTATATACCATACTGTATACACCTCACCTATAAAAGTTAATGGGTCATCAATAACTTTTTTAATGTAAATAGAGGGTACAGAAAACAAAATGAAAACATAAAACAAAAGTAACTTTAACTTCTCCCACCTCAATCACTATATTAACTACCTTTAACCTTTTAGCATTCAGATTACACTATCAAATGCAATGCTTACTTATTCACACTGTTTTGAATTAATGCATTATCTTGCAGCTTCAAGATTCCAGTGACATGACTGTTTATTTTTAGAATGACATTGTAGGATAGGTGTATGAGATCAAATCTGTTTGGTTTGAACATAAAACAGGTAGAATATTTTGGCTTGATATGGCCTGTTTAAATGCTAAAGAGTTAAAGTGTAGTCAAATTCATTTTATACATATATAATTTATTTTAAGTATATTTAAAACATATTCACACATATTTTTAAAATGGTTTATATTGAATATATAAATTATGTGTAATTAATTGTGGCCACTACAATAAACATATTCTATTCCTCTTGTACATTAAAGTCATTCTATTTCATCAGCCTACACATAGGATTTATTGTAGCAACAAATCATCCTTACTCTGTTATATTGGGGATAATAGAAAGCATTTGTCATCACTGAGAATGTCTATGAAATTATGTACAGATCTTGCTTAGTTTCTTCACTTACTGAATTAATATTGATGTAATATACTCCAAATTCTAATATATCGTTTTTGACATGTGACTTTTTATATATGTATATATATATATATATATATATATATATATACACACACACACATATATATATATATATATATATATATATATGAATGGAGATTAAGAAAGAAAGCACCATGTTTGAGATATTCCAATCTAACATGGAAATATGTCTAGAAGGGGGAAAAAAATATCAGTGGACAAAAAATGGATAAAAAACATTTGCGCAAAGAAGTCGTTTACTAGATTTGATAATAATATATTGATTTCTGACACAAATACAAGAGATTTATAGGTTAACTGAAAAGGAAAGGCATAATTTTTATTCATTTTTTTTTGAGGACATTGTTAACATAAATGGCATGAGAAGAAATGGTTTTGAGCAAAAATTTCAATCAAAGTCACAGAATGAAGATATGGACAGAAGTAAGTCTTTTTTGAATTAAATATTAGCTGTTAGCAATGTTATATCTACGAAAAGGCAGCTTGTATAAAGCAATTATGAGAAAAGTGATGCTACATGCTTGTATGACATATATTAAATGTAGACAATCTGCACAGACTTGAAAGAAATATAATGAGAGTAACCCTCTGGATGTGTAATGCTAACTTCAATGAAAGGCTAAACACAAGTGAACAAAGAGAGTGATGGGACAATAAAAGTCATCAGCTAATATACATAAGAAAAACATGTGAATTGGCAATGTAATGTCATGTGAATGGAAGATGTATACTGGATGGAAAGTGTTATATGTTGGTTGTAGAGGGTAATGCAGAAGGTGTGGAAAGAAGTGGTAATGTTAGATCTCTGGATGCTGGGCCTCAAAGGTGAAATGACAGAAAAAGACGAACATTTTCCATGACTATGAAAAAAAATTTATGTAAAAATGATTGTGATAATGATAGAAAATATTTTGAGCTTGACATGTGAGGCAAATATGAAATTTTCCTAGCAAGAAATACTCAAAGCTAAAATATTAGGGATATGCAATAGTCAACCGAAGAAAGGAATCAATACAAATAAGGTCATTGATAATATAAATGCAATTTAAGAGTCATTAATTCATAAAATCAAAATTCTTCTCTATGAAATTACATATCCACAAGCTACCTTCATTAATGTCTTTTACATATCATGGCTTGTTTAAAAAAAATTCCAACAAATTCTGAAATGCTCTTTCTTGTGTGTGTGTGTGTGTGCATGCGCACAGTTGGAAGCTGTCACTTATTTTATTTTTATTTATGCGCCCTTTTTAAAGCCTAGCCAGGCTCATGGACCTGGTTTCTATGGCGTATGTGTTCCCTCCAGCTGGATGGGACGCCAGTCCATCGCAGCGTTATTCAAGAAACAGGAAGATAGAGTGAGAGAAAGTTGGGGCGAAAGAGTACAACAGGGGTTGCCACCACCCCCTGCCAGAGCCTCGTGGAGCTTTGGGTGTTTTCGCTCAATAAGCACACACAACACCCGGTTTAGGAATCGAAACCGCGATCCTCCGACCACGAGTCCGCTACCCTAACCACTGGGCTATTGAGCCTCCACTTCTTTTATATATATTTGAATAATTAAAGGATGAAATATTTTGGAAGGTGGCTCACAGATTATGTAAAATAAGATATTTTTCTACTTGTGTCATGTTATTCTGAATAGTTAGGGAAATAGGAACACTTTAGTTGCATCATAACCATTTGCTAAAAGAAAAGCACATAGAGGTAAGAAGTTACTGTAAATTAACATCTACTTACATATATATTGTAAACAAATACAAGAGGCTTCAACAGATATTGCATAATTCCTTTTATGTACACACACAACACACACAATAGCTACTACCACTGATGTTGTCATAGACATCATCATCATGTTTGCTTTTTTTATGCTTGCATGGGTTAGAGAGAGGCAGTGTTTTCAGACAGATTGCTCTTCCTGATACTAACCCTTTTAGACACTTCTTATGACATACAGAAGTATATGTGTGTTGGTGGGATATGATCTTCATTTATCTTGAGGGAGAAAGAAACATAAAAGTGCTTAATGTGTGTTAGAATTGTGTAGTGTGATCAATATTTACCAATGTAGAATACTCCCTTTTTACATTACACATGCCTAAACAGACACACACACAACACACACATATATGTACATATATAAAATAATGTTTTACAAGTTATCTTCATATTATAGTAATTAATAAATTGAGTATTGCTGTCTGTGGTTGCTTTTTAAACTAGATGTAACTCAGGATATATATATGGATGTACCCCCTTCAGTCATGAATGACCATGGGTTGGCACCTAGACTGTAACTCTCTATGTCACAAGTCTAGGCAAGGTTATTTATCGAAGACCAGCAGTCGCTCATGCATACCAGCTACCGATGTTATCCAAGGGATAGGCAAAGGCCAATACAGCTTGGCACAACTCATTTCTACAGCTGAGTGAACTGGAGCAATGTGAAATAAAAGGTCTTGCTCAAGAACGCAACACACAGCCTAGTCTGGGAATTGAATTCACTACCTTGTGCTTATGAGCTCAATGCTCTAACCACTGAGCCATGCGATATACATAAACATATACACACACATATATATGTATATATATATATATATATATATATAAAACTTTGTTTATTTCTAATTACTGCTTGGCACTGATGATGCTATATTTACCCTGATCAGGTGGTCCAATAGCACAACTCAGTCATTGATGTTGATTGTTAAAGCTATAGCTTTGAATCTGCCCAGAGTTATTTCTCTACAGTATTTCCTGATGAAGAAGGCTAAAGAGCCAGAAACATGTATCTGGGAATCTGATAGGGGGAGGCACTAGGCAGATGTGATGTTTTTACATCTTTTACTATAAGAGAGAGTATTTCGTCTGTGATAACTGCAGTGGATTTACCTGTAGAATTTAAAATATGTCCAAAACATATTTCAACTACCTCAAAGTTTGTTTATTCCTAATCATTGCTTGGGACTGATGCTGCTATATATGCAGGAATGTATTAAGAATAAATATGCATGTCATTGCTTTGATTCTCACTGTGCATATGATGATTTATTAATAAATGTGTGTGTGTATATATATATATATGTATATATATATATATATATATATATATATATATATATATATATATATATATAATTATATATAATATATATTATATATGTATAATTATATATATATATATATTTAATTATATATATTTATATATAATATATATATTTATGTTGCCAGTGCCCCTGGACTGGCTCTTGTGCGGGTGACACAAGAAATTTTTCGAGCGAGACCGTTACCAGTGCCACTGGACTGGCTCTTGTGCAGGGCCGTTGTAGGATTTTCGAGCGAGATCGTTGCTGGTTCCCCTGGACTGGCTCATGTGCGGGCGACACACGAAATCTTTTTTTTTTTTTTTTTTTTTGTGCGGGTGGCACATGAAATGCACCATTTTGAGTGTGGCCGTTGCCAGTACCACCTGACTGGCCTTCGTGCGGGTGACACGTAAAAGCACCCACTACACTCTCTGAGTGGTTGGCGTTAGGAAGGGCATCCAGTTGTAGAAACTCTGCCAAATCAGATTGGAGCTTGGTGTAGCCATCTGGTTTCACCAGTCCTCAGTCAAATCGTCCAACCCATGCTAGCATGGAAAGCGGACGTTAAACGATGACGACGACGATATATATATATATATATATGCCACAAAACTAGATACCAACATCTAAGCTTAATAAGATTATCAATGAAGAAAAACAGCCAATATCAATGTAAGTAATCTCTATAAGCCATGGATTCACACAAATGTACATTATATAAATATGTAATACACACACACGCACGTACACACACACGTGCACACACACGTGCACACACACACACACACACACACACACACACACACACAAGGATTCATCCTCGTTTAGCAATATGAAGAAAGAAGGTTAGTAAAAGCAAATGAATTAAAAGAAAATAGATTGGAATAACTTTATAAAATGCAAGGCAAAAGTGACTGTTTACATTAAGGTTAAGATCTATATCCACTTTTGGATTCCTAGTGGAAATATTTGAAGAGGATCGGAGAGAAGAATCTCATTGACAAAATCAGTCGGAAGTAGGTTATTACATTTAGACATAGCCTGACCTTGATAGATCTTCAGAAAAATCCATTAATTTTAAATTTGAATCAATTTATTTTCAAATGCTGAGTATTTAAATGGTATTTGCCTAAGATAAAGAAAATGAAATCCCCAAATACTAATTGATTATTATCAGAAAAAGCAGTTACATTTAATATAGATTAACAACCTTCATTTTATTCATCAACTAAATTGCAACAGATGAGATTTAAAACTTGTTTCAATTCAAAACAAAATTGAAGTACATTCTATTTCTTGTCATTGTCGATAAGGAGTATGAATTCATGAAGGCTGCGCATTTTTTCACATATGTATTTGCATGTGTAATTATAAATAGATACATTTCTTTATACTGGTGTACAGATCCTATCAATAACAGCTGTTCAAACAACATACAAATATTAAACAGAGACAGGACATGTTATTATGACATGTCCCCAATCAATTTGAAGTATCACCATCTCAGGCATAATTTACATCATAAAGGAATTAACATAAAACACTTAATGACTATTTTAACCTGAATCACACACATCAAGAGGACAATTATTGATCTTCTTCTGCAAAGTAAAACCTTACAGTGAAATTTTCAATAATAAACTGGTATCCAGTGAACCAATCTCAAAATAAAACTATAAAAACATGCAACATAATTTAATAAAACCTTTAATAGCCAAGCAACAAGCAATTGCAAGACAAAGTCTCAGAGCAACAAGCAATTGCACTGAGATAAGGGATGCAATTATGCTATGTATCTTTAAGTTGCATCTTGTAAAAGTGAAGCTGAATATTACATAATTTTGCAGTAAAATATTCATTCTTGTTTGCACAAGTAGTCTCCTTTCAATAGCCATAGTTAAAATTCCTTGTAAACAGTCATTGCAGAAGATATAATTTCCAACCACTGAAATTTGAGAAACTAATTCCAATGCAAATGATTTAACTAAACTATCATAAACATCATAAATATTTAATAGAATATACTTGTTTGATAATTTCACAGCTCAATGAATAAAGCCAAGCAACAACAACAGCATTAATTTTTATGAGCAAATGAGAAAGCCTCACTCAACCTACAAGAAACAGCAACTAACTCTCCTTCAAACCTGTGTTTGAAAATAAAACAAGATAGTCATGGCTGGAATGTCATTGACTATAGGTCAGTTTGGTCAGGACTGAACTGATGCTAAACAACAACTACTTCAACTTTAAAGCCTCAAATTCAATTCAATTTTTATTTCTACCTATACAGCACCTTGAGCAGGTGCTTTCTAATACAGACTTAACATTAACCAGTAACCTGTGAGTGGACTTTAGTAGGTAGAAACTGTGCAGAAACCTGTTATATATGTGTGTGTGTGTGTGCGTGTGTGTTTGTGTGTGTGTCTCTGCATTTGAGATTACTAAAAAAAAAAGTGTTGTTTATGACTTAAGGTTTAAAAATATAAACGAAAAAGATTTATTAAATAAATACTAGAATGAAATATGTACTGCAGTCAACATGACCACTCACCTAAATCTTTGTAGATGGTGGCCCAGCATGGTCACAGTTAAAATAACTGAAACCAGTACAAAAATGCAACAACATAAACTTCACAAGTTCAAAATCTGAATACATCAATATGTTCTTTCACACATCTAATTTTATATTCAAGTTCTTGTAACAATCAACTGTCCAATTCTACACTTCCTTTTGTTTCCTAATTTCTGCTTTGATTTACATCTGTTGTATTAGTCTTGTTTTAATTTTCAATATTGTCTTTTCTATCATTGGTTCTCATGTTTCTAATAATTTGAAGAGGAATTATTTCATCAAGAGAGAGTGGATACTATAAGGATACCACCATATAAATTAAATCTATCATTTCACTGTTATGATTTCACTGATTAGCATCATCATTTTAATATCCACTCTTCTATGATCACATAGGTCTGATGGAATTTGTTGAGTCAGATTTTCTTTGACCAGATGCCCTTCTTGTTGCCAACCATCACCTGTTTCCAAATAAGGTAATATTTTCCCATGATCAGACATGTTTTGCAGAAGTCTGGAAACGAAGGAGACTCTTGCATCATGGTGACACTTGCTTACAATTGTCATGCAATTTCAAAGGAAGGAGATGGTAACACACATCTACTCCAATACAAATATGATGTGTGTGAGAAGGAACATGGCCTATTAGTTAGAGTGTTGCACTCATAATCACTAGATAGTGAGTTCAATTCCCAGGCTCTTGAGCAAAACACTTTATTTCATGTTGCTTCAGTTCACCCAGATATAAATGGGTAACTCTGCAATGGAACAGCCTTTCAATCAAAATGTTAACCTGCTTAACTAGCCAGTGGGGTGGCCTCATTTAAAAGCTATAATGATGCAAAGTGCATTGTGACCAGTGATGTATAACATCCAATAGTCTAGCCAATCACATTATATATATATTTATACACATACAAGGGGCTTCTTTCAGTTTCTTATTTATTGCCCACAAGGGGCTAAACATAGAGGGGACAAACAAGGACAGATAAATGGATTAAGTTGATTACATCGACCCCAGTGTGTAGCTGGTTCTTAATTTATCAACCCCGAAAGGATGAAAGGCAAAGTCGACCTCGGCAGTTGAACTCAGAATGTAACAGCAGACGAAATACCGCTAAGCATTTTGCCCGGCACGCTAACGTTTCTGCCAGCTTGCTGCCTTCAGTTTCTGCTAACCAAATTCACTCACAAGGTTTTGGTTGGCCTGACACTATAGTAGAAAACATTTGCCCAAGATGATACACAGTGGGACTGAACCTGAAACCATGTTATTGGGAAGTGAACTGCTTAATACACAGCTACACCTGCAAATTCAAATAAAAATTTTATAGTTGCCTTCAAAATAACAAACCTATTACCAACCAGAGAGATCAGCTGTGACAGAATAACACATCTGTATGGTTATGATGTGAGGCATGTGGCATCTCTTGTGATATTATTCATTAATATTAGGTACAGAGGAAAATATGTTCTTTATTGAATAAAAGCAAAAGAGCTTCTTTCATCAAGGAGAGGAAAATTAACAATAGCCTGCTTGAGTAAAATAGTAAGATTTATCAGTTTCATATTTGTATGGTGTAGTTCAATCAAAGAATTGTGCATTTAAGAAAATAATCAATTTTGTTTTCTGAACAATTTTGTTTGCTGTCTCCAAACATTACGTAATTTCATCATTATCATTGATTATTAAAATCTTTGCTTCATTAACAAAAAATATAATTCTGTCTGGGGAATGCAATAGGAAATATTGAGAGAGAGAGAGAGAGAGAGAGAGAGAGAGAGAGAGAGAGGGAGAGAGAGAGAGAGAGGGAGAGAGAGAGATAGAGAGAGGGAGAGAGAGACAGAGAGAGAAAGAGAGAGAGAGAGAGAGAGAGAGAGAGACAGAGAGAGAGAGAGAGAGAGAGACAGAGAGAGAGAGAGAGAGAGAGAGAGAGAGAGAGAGAGTGTGTGTGTGTGTCCATGTTCGTTCCAACCTGGGTTCAAATACTGCTGGGATCTTTTATCTTTTCAAGTTTGATTAATTAAATAAAGTACCCATCTGGAGAGGTGGACTGTCACAGTTATTAGAGTGTTGGATAAGATGTTCTATGGTATTTGTACAAGATCTTTATGTTCTGAGTAAGTGTGTGGCAACACTGGTACCAAGCTGTAAATGTCATTCCCTTTCCCTTGTGTGACAAGGGAAAGAGTGTGTGACATGAAGAAGAAAAAAATTTGTTCAATGGACAACTGCTGGTCTTCCATAACAAAAGCATTTTTTCCCAGGCATGAATTTTAGGAAAAATACTGATAAGATGCAGACAGATGGTTAACTCTGACAAGAAGAGGTCTTGAAGAAACTATCATTTTAAGTTTATTTGCCATTTGTATGAGTTGGATGGGTTTAGAATCCAGCAGAGCCTCATCACCTGTGCAGTTCTTACTTTCCATCATTCCCATTTTCTCTATTCAGGACTATTTTGTACTATCTAGCAGTATCCCACTTTATACACATCTCTCTCTCTCTCTCTCCTCTCTCCCCCCCCTCTCTCTCTCTCTATATATATATATCTACATATATGTGTTATTCTATCTATCTATCTATCTATCTATATCTATATAGATAGATAGATAGATAGATAGATAGATAGGCACAGGAATGGCGGCTGTGTGGTAAGTAGCTTGCTTACCAACCACATTGTTTCGGGTTCAGTTCTACTGCATGGCACCTTGGGCAAGTATCTTCTACTATAGCCTCAGGCCAACCAAAGCCTTGTGAGTGGATTTGGTAGACGGAAACTGAAAGAAGCCCCTTGTATAGATGTATGTGTGTGTGTGTGTGTGTGTGTGTGTGTGTGTGTGTGTGTGTTTGTATGTCTGCGTCCCTCCCTACCATTGCTTGACAGCTGATGCTGGTGTGTTTACATCTCTGTAACTTAGCAGTTTGACAAAAGAGACCAATAGAATAAGTACTAAGCTTACAAAGAATAAGTTGTGGAATCCATTTGTTCGACTAAAAGGCGGTGCTCCAGCATGGATGCAGTCAAATGATTGGAACAAATAAAAAAATAAAAGAATATATACCAACACACACACACACAAAACACACGTGTATTGTGTGTGCAGAAATATATATATAACTATATAACAAAATAAATATTGTTATATAAGAATATACATAGTTGTATATAGGGATCTATTTTAAAACGGGGGCCACATTTTTCATTAATGTTTTACGTAATGTTTTTGGTACGGAAAGACTTTCAAACTTCATATACTTATCTATTTTGTGTTATAGAACAGAAAAATATTTTTGTATTCGAATTTATTTCATGTAAAAAATTGTCTTATTTCGATAATTTCAACCAATCACTGACAAGTATTCAGTTGTTTACATTTACTCCTTTGGCTGATTAAGCGATATAAAGCGTATTTAATCTCCATACCTTCGTTTTATTTGCTTTTTTCATTTTAAATTTGCTTTAACCCTAACCCTACGGTTAGGGTTAGGGTTAATTGTTTCAGAATCGTTTGTTTATGTAGTCGGCACTTAATGTATATCGGCTGAATGGACGTCAGTGATTGGTTGAAATTACAGAAATACGACAACTTTCACATGGAATAACTTATGGATTTCTTTTTTTTTAAAGAAGACTAAGAGAAAAAGATGTTTTATATGACACATTCTACCAGTGTTCCAATTTCAAAGTGTTTCGTTAATGAAAAATGTGGCCCCCATTTTAAAAAAGATCCGTATATAGTATTATATATATATATATATATATATATATAATTATGAATAGTAGTAATTCATAAAACTGCATAATGTATTAGAATATTTCAGGCAACATGCATTTATCGGCATTTTCCTTATTTTACACCAAAGAAACTTCAGAAATCCATTCATTGAATCTGGCCTGTAGGAGCAAATAAACTTGACAACAAAATATACTCTTTTACTTGTTTCAGTCATTTGACTGCGGCCATGCTGGAGCACCGCCTTTAGTCAAGAAAATCGACCCCAGGACTTATTTTTTGTAAGCCTAGTACTTATTCTATCAGTCTCTTTTGCCGAACCGCTATGTTACGGGGACGTAAACACACCAACATCAGTTGTCAAGCGATGGTGGGGGGACAAGTACAGACACACAAACACACATACATATATATATATATATATATATATATATATATATATATATACACACACACATATATACGACAGGCTTCTTTCAGTTTCCGTCTACCAAATCCACTCACAAGGCTTTGGTCGGCCCGAGGCTATAGTAGAAGATACTTGCCCAAGGTGCCACGCAGTGGGACTGAACCTGGAACCATGTGGTTGGTAAGCAAGCTACTTACCACACAGCCACTCCTGCGCCTATATATATTAATCTCTTATCGAAAAAGTCATTTTCTTCAAAAGAAAAACATAAAATAACACCCAAAGTGCAATACAGTAAAGAGTGTTAGCAAATTAACATTGCAATTACCAGCACCGGATCAAAAATTGTTGAGAAACCAGAAGAGATGTTTTCTTTATGACACTAACGATGATTTCAGTGTGAATTCCAATGATTTTTGACATTTTATAAAGTTGGTATTTAATTTTGAAGATGTGTTTGATATTTCACAGAAGTGAGTTAAGAAAATATTTTCCCTTCCTCCTTATCATGACAGTTTTAGAAAACTTCTGACAACAGTATGACAAAATGTAACTTTTACATAACAATTCTTCCCACATAGTCTGCTACACTTGTTATATATGCAACCAGAATTGTTCTATAACATTTACTATTATAATATAATTCATATATCTAGTTGCCATAAATACTCTTTTGTTTTTACATTTTGTCACTTCTACAATATCTCAACTCCTTGGCCCCTACACTAAATACTTATTCTAATCCTTTCCCTTCAGAAACACTCCCTCTGGAATTTTCTTCTGATATCAACCTACTGATATTCAAACTGAAAATCAACTTCATAAATCTCACTCAGCAGTCTAGGAAGGGTTAGAAAATGTTTTGAACACTGGCACTTTCACCTGAAAAATCCATAAAACTTGCAATTTCAAATAAATGAAAATACTTTTAACCTGGTATTTGATCTTATGTGAAGGCATGTAGCCTAGTGGTTAGGCTGTTGCACTCACAATCACTAGTTCATGGGTTCAATTCCCTGACTGGGCGGCGTGTTGCTTTTTGAGCAAAGCACTTCATTTCACATTGCTCCAGTTCCCCTTCAATCAGTGGGGATTGTTGATCTGCTTGCCTAGCCAGCAATATGGTACCATTTGAAGGCTAAAACAATGCAAAAGCGCATTGTGACCAATGATGTGTAACAATATCTGATAGTCTGGTCAGTCACGCGATCACATGATCTGACCCTATATAGAATTTGTAGATAGGTAATGAAGGTCCAGCAATTTACTCATTTTACTCAGCAGAGATGTCATATTGATTTCCTTGGAAGTTTTTCAAATGTTTCATTTAATTCATTACAACAGACATGAAACAGGATATAGTAATAAATAAAGAAAATATTCAAACTGAGGCATTAAGTCTTTGAAACACTGCTTTAAAATTGCATTTATAAATTATTTTAAAGGACACATCTTAGCACATAAATGCTGCATCCTTTCAATACTGATGTTGGATATTGGTTTAAAAAGAGAGCTAGTGTAAAGAGATAAGAATTTTGTACTTCCATGAAATTAAGAAATATCTTTCCTGAAGAAGTCTCAAGACTCATTTCATGCCTTTCCAATCTTTGCACATCAGCTTACAATGTACATGCGACAGACAGACAGACATTGATAATTACATGTGAAAGTGTGTGCAAGTGTTTGTGTGTGAATTACTATATACATTTATGGAGTGTGAAGTGGCATTTTTCACTGTGGGCATTTGTGTATGTATTAGTATATATTTTCTGGAGTCACATCTGTCCGCCTGCCTGTCAATCTGCCTGCCTGCCTGTCTATCTAATTACACACTCCACTCATCTTGATTTGAACTTGGAATTTTTTTTTTCTCTATACAGAATCTCAATACATTTTTCCATTTAATTGCTACTTTTGTGATAAATATGAAATTTTGTGCAGGTGGAACAAGGATTGCTAATAGAATGTAATTTTTCATATTAAATGAATTATTAATTCTGATGTTGTCTTTATATGTTCTTATTGATAATTGTATTGCTACAGAAGTGTTTTATTGAATAATGGGACAAATATAATAATAAAAAAAAAATTAATACCTTTCATATTTGTGCCAGCACAGAAATTGAGTATTAAGACTAAGAATTTCAGAAGACAGTAATACCAATAATATGTGAGGATGATGTTTACACAATGATAATGATATTAAATATTGAATGAAGGAAGTATTTATTTGTGAGCAAGTTGTCTTCCATCTGTATGATAAAGGTGAAAGGTGTTAAAAGGCAGAAGGAAAATGGTGAAGAGAGAACAAAAAAGGTGACAAAGAAAGAGACAGAGTGAGAAAAGGAACACGAAAAGAAAAAAAAAATGGTTGAGGGGAGAAATGGAAAAAAATATTGATGATATAAGTTTTTAGGTATATCAAATACAGAGTTGTATTTTCCCATCCTTTACAAAGATGGCAATATTAAGACACATTTCTCAAACTAATACAGTTTTCTTCTATATTAGATTTGTAATCACCTCCTCAATGATGATGATGACAAGAATTTAACAAATTTTAATAGGAGAGCAATAAACTGCCAATGCTATTTCAGTTCAAAACAAACATCATTTGTTTCATGGCAACAGATACCCATGTATTTGTTGAAGAATTTGACATTCATAACAACAGAGCTGTTGGCTTTGGAAAAAAAAAAAATGTTTCTTTTCTTCTAATATTAACTACAATTTTTATATCAACACAGCCTAACATAGACTAAATGTAAATCTGACTGCTGTTTCTCTTGAATAGCTCATTGAAATGTGTTTGATTACTAACCACCTGCACAATAAAGTTGAAAAAAGATTGGCTACTCTCCTAATTTCTGTTCAGCTGGCTAACAACAATTTTCATGTCACTGGCATTGTTGTTTAGCCCTAGGCATTCTCTGATCAAACAGTCTTATGATCAAAAGAGTTCTAACCATCGCCATCTCATCTTTTTGTATGTATAACAAGTGCTATATTTTTCTGTAAGGTACGATTTGAGAAATATCTGGCTGCTATTTCTAACAAACTGAACAAGTGCAATGAAGTTTCATCATTGTCCCAACAGTTTTTAGATATGATTCACAGTTCAGTGGTTAGCATTAATGAAGAGTTCTGTAATTAAGTGATGAGGAATTATGTACATTATTTACATTTGACAGATATTTGTCCTCATCTTGTTTGTTGTTAACACAACGTTTCAGCTGATATACCCTCCAGCCTTCATCAGGTGTCTTGGGGAAATTTCAAAACTGGGTTCTCATTCCTAAGGTATTTTTCGATGCTGCTGTTGTTGTCATTGTTGTTATTATTATTATTATTATTATTATTATTCAGGTTATATTGCGTAGTGGTTAAGAGCGCAGGCTACTAACCCCAAGATTCTGTATTCGATTCCAATTAATAATAATAATAATAATAATAATAATAATAATAATAATAATAATAATAACAATAATAACATCGAAAAATACCTTAGGAATGAGAACCCAGTTTTGAAATTTCCCCAAGACACCTGATGAAGGCTGAAGGGTATATCAGCCGAAACATTGTGTTAACATCAAACAAGATGAGGACAAATATCCGTCAAATGTAAATAATGTAAATAATGTACATTAATGAGGAGATCCAACACTTTAGAATAAGCAAATCTCTATCCAATATGAAAAATAAACACTAAAAAGTAAAAAACACACAGTATGACAAACAGCTTCAAGTTTGTTGTGCTGGAAAATAGTTTGCAAAATCAAAAGAGAGATCAAACCTCATTGTTGACACTAAACCTTGCCCCACAAATCTCCAATCCTTAATCTTACTTTGATCTTTAGTTCTGAAAATCACTGATGATTTTCATAGCAACCAAGCATTTCTACCAACACAAGATACTATTATGGTGAATATATATTTTAGTGCGCCAACATACATCTACTCCAAACAGTTTCCTACCTTATACGATGCACAATTATAACCTATACCTGCTTATTTTTCACTAATTAAAACCAAGCTGAAAATAAGCACAATTCATACAAGTGATTAACAAGTAGATGCTGTTAACACTTTATGATCTATTTGAATAAGAAACAATGATATTATTTTGCCAAGAATTAGCCTTCTCATCGCAGATCGGTGGCTATCGGACGCTGACGAAGGGAAATAACCCTGAAACTCGAGTCCGTTCGTGCTACAGATCACGATGAGAGGGATAACTTCCCTTGGCAAAACAAACAGGACACAGAAGTGTGTCGATAAGCCAGCTGGAGGAGATGTCCTCCTGGGGCTAAAAGCAACAGTAACATCCACCCCTAGGGGTCAGCCATATTTAAGTGGCAATATACTTCACTTTATCGTGCAGTTACTGTTAATACCTCGTTTAGAGAATTAACATTGCTTGTTTTCACTTTTTCGATATCAGTGAATAATTTCACTGGAAAAAGATACATAAGTTTTGCCAAGAATTAGCCTTCTCATCGCAGATCGGTGGCTATCGGACGCTGACAAAGGGAAATAACCCTGAAACTCGAGTCCGTTCGTGCTACAGATCACGATGAGAGGGATAACTTCCCTTGGCAAAACAAACAGGACACAGAAGTGTGTTGATAAGCCAGCTGGAGGAGATGTCCTCCTGGGGCTAAAAGCAACAGTAACATCCACCCCTAGGGGTCAGCCACATTTAAGTGGCAATATACTTCACTTTATCGTGCAGTTACTGTTAATACCTCGTTTAGAGAATTAACAATGATATTATTCTTTTACTGATTTTAATCATTAGACTGCAGTCATGCTAGAGCACTACCTTGAAGAAATCAGTCAATCAAATTGACTTCTCTAATTATGATTTGTCTGGTACTTATTCTATTGATTTCTTTTTGGTGAAATACTTCATTGCAGAGACATAAACACTAGTTGTCAAGCAGTGAAACGTGTACACACACACACACACACACATTTGATAGCTTTCTACAAATGTTTAATCATTCCTCTTCTTCAAGTGGCTGCAACTAAGATGCATTTTATCAGGAATCTCTACCCCTCAATAGCTTACCTAGATCCTCAGTTTTAGGTCATGTGTCACTGACAACAATATCAATACAGCTGAATCGTCTTCGTTCCCCTTCATGGTGTAGAAGTGCCCAAAATATAACATTTGATACAGCCTGTTGTTCAGCATAATAGCAATGGCCAGGAAAGCCTACTCTGCATTGAGCAATAATAGTAGTTTTGAGCCCTCATTAGAAACTTGGTGTATGTGGCATCAAGGCAATTTGAAATCATTTCTTCATAATCTGTATTTCAGTACCATAGGAAAGTGTGCTGTTTAGACATGCCCTGAAGAAGGTAAACTTTGTTGACTTAGAAATATTCAATTGCCAGATCTTCTGAAGTTAATTTCAGGTGCTCCAGGCTAGTCTCTTGCATGTAAAAAAAATCCTTCTTTCTGTCAGTAACAAAGGACCCAAAGCACTTAAAATCATTGACCTTGATTTGTGTGCAGTTGTTAGAACAAATTGGCAGGTATTTTTTACCTTCATTGACGGCGATATATTCTGTCAAAATGTCGCTGATATTGTAAAGTAAATTGACCACCAAATAACTCTACAGATTTAACACGATTCCAATAATAGAAATATGAAGGGAAGTGGACAACATTAATGTCCATTTCTTTCATAGCCAGTAATTTTAAGCTCACTCTCATTAGTAACTCTCATTACAAGTTCTGTGAAGCTATATAACTGACATTAATGTTTCCTATATGTCACATAAATTGTCTGTTTTCAGTTGCTGCAGTTGTTGCAAGCCAAGTCAACAGAACATGAAATAAAATCTGACATGCAAAACATATTAAGAAAGTCTTAAAACAGAGTGACATAACAAATATAATTTGACCTTTTTTTTTATTTCTTTATACATGTTGTTCTGTGAAGAAAACAGGATTTTTTTTTTATCTGAGATGGTATAACTATAAATTTATATCTTTATAGGCAATGGAGGACTGTCCAAAACAAATAAATAATTAAAATATAAAGGTTTCACTCAGTAGATCTGAAAGGCTTCATAATTAACAATTAATAAACAGTGAATATATATGTTTCATAAAATTCCTACATACCATTTTGGTTTAAACAGAACCTTTTGACCTCCCTTTAACACTAGCAAGAGTTTCAGTTGTGTTCCTCTGGGAGCAATGTCAGCATAAATCACAGGTTCATTTGCCATTGATTTCAGCACCATTCCTGGAAAATTGAAGAGTATTGAAAATTAATTTCTTCTTGAATTTTTTAAATTTTCGCAAAGCAATAAAATTCAATTGATTTTCAAAGTAATTATAATGGAGAATACTATTTTATTCTATATGGCCCTGGAACAGAATAACGTGACAAGAGAACTCATAAAAATATTACAAATAAACAAATAACTACTGCATGAAGTATTACATTTGCGTATATTAATAATTCTGTTATATTTTTTCTATATATGGAGTTGATAAAAATACTAGATAACAATCTGAGTTTATTTGAATTTAAAATATGCAGGAACAAAGTGACAGCAGATAATATGAATCAAGCAGTAGATTTTGACTTCTCCTTAGCATATGGAAGCAATAAGAAGATTTAAAACAAATGAAAAGATTCACTTTCCCAAATGTAATGTTGATAACATTGAAATGCAATAGATTTTAAAAACTATTAATTGAAAATAAAATATCAAAAGTAATACAGACAACATTTTAATATTTGCATATAGAGTTCTTCATTTGTTTCAGAAGTGAAAATATTGAAGAAAAAATATCTGGCTTATTTAAAACTGCATTTATTTCCTGTGGCATGTTAAATGTATCAGTTTTGTCTGATTCCCAGATTATTTCCAAATGTTCCCATCTTGCTTGTCTGCCAAAGTTTCAATAGTCAACTGATAAGCTGATGCAGGCTCAGTATGAAGATAACACCTCTTAAATCTTTACACCCGAAGCCAGTGAAAATGACAATATAGAAAGTGATACTTTGATAATATTAATCTACTCAATTATCACGATTGATATAATAATCATCATTAGTGATAATAATGACCCTCATTAATAATAATAAAAGAAAAAGATTTCCTACAGTTTATCTACTTTTGTCATGAATAGAGTAAAGAGAAACTTTCTTCAGTTAAACTAACAGAAGAATTAAACATATAAATCACTGAAGGAAATAAAACTGTCAGGGTCACACTCATTTACTACTCACTAATCCTGATGTGTTTAACCCTATAGCAATCAGATTATTCTGTCAAATGTAATGCTCATTTATTCACATTGTTTTGTATCAAGCATGCATTATCTTGTGGCTCTGAGACTTTGATGATATGATTGTTTATTTGTAGAATGATTTTGTACAGAATCTATAAGAGGCCAGATCTAGCCAGTTCAAATATAAAACAAGTAGAATATTTGAGCCTGATATAGCTGGTTGGAATGCTAAAGGGTCTGTGGTTTGCTTTAGATATAATGTTTAGTGTGGAGGTGCAATGGCCCAGTGGTTAGGGTAGCGGACTAGCGGTCATAAGATCGCGGTTTCGATTCCCAGATCGGGCGTTGTGAGTGTTTATTGAGTGAAAACACCTAAAGCTCCACGAGGCTCCGGCAAGGGATGGTGGCGAACCCTGCTGTACACTTTCACCACAACTTTCTCTCACTCTTACTTCCTGTTTCTGTTGTGCCTGTAATTCAAAGGGTCAACCTTGTCACACTGTGTCACACTGAATATCCCCGAGAACTATGTTAAGGGTACACGTGTCTGTGGAGTGCTCAGCCACTTGCACGTTAATTTCACGAGCAGGCTGTTCCGTTGATCGGATCAACTGGAACTCTTGACGTTTTAAGCGACGGAGTGCCAACAACAACAATGCTTAGTATATCTAGCTTTATATAATAGTTAGCTAAGTGTTGAACAGCAGTCTCTTGGGAGCCTTAATTTCTATACAAAAATCATTTTACTCAAAATTTCTAGCTAATACATCCATGTAGCTTTCATTTTAACTTCAGTCTTCCAAAGTAATAGAGTTAAGATATATTTCATTTCAGTCTTAAATCAAATAAAGTATTGAATGAAATTTTAACTTCACTTTTCCAAGGTAACATAAACAAGAACGATTTGGCAAATGAGGTTCTTTCAATAATGTTAAGAGGAACTAATTTATAATTGGATATCTTCTTATAAGCTAAATCTGTAAATGTAAAGGAGTGGAACTTATAATCAGTAAGGTAGGAGGAGATAGTAAGAGGAACATTGCTAAGGGTAAATAAAATACAATATAGCAATGTCTGACTGAATAGCCAATAATCACACTACTATGTCTCATGAAATTATTTTGTTATTCTAAATACTGCTACTGCATAGATTCTCATTTATATAAAGGAAATCTGTTTTCAATCACTAAGTTGACAAATCCCTTTGGGAGAATTAATGTGGTGGTGAAATAATTACAGAGAGAGTAAAGGTGAAACTAATTAATGAAAGTGTATTCCCTAATTACTGAATTTTCCACAAGTGTGGCTTTGATTCTTCAATGAAGAGGTGCTATGATATAAATATATAAATAAATAAATCAAAATAAGCAGCCTAGGGAGAATGTAGACACACAGCCAATCAATCATCAGTCAAACTTACCACATTTACCATCTTCCTCCCTGTCCATTCTTTGAGTTTTTGCTAATAACAATAATTATATATATATATATATCTTTGAAATGCCAGTGTTTTAATGGTGGCAGCTGATGAAGGATATGTTCTCTATGTGGCCTGCTTGTTTTTCGTACCTTGTTTATCATTTTGTCTATGTCTTTTTGCAACGTCATGTACCCAGATATGTATCTATATGTACATGTAGATGAAGGTATGTACATACATGTACATATAAATGCATGTTGACGTTAGGAAGGGCATCCAGCTGTAGAAACTCTGCCAAATCAGATTGGAGCCTGGTGTAGCCATCTGGTTTCACCAGTCCTCAGTCAAATCGTCCAACCCATGCTAGCATGGAAAGCGGACGTTAAACGACGACGACGACGACTCATATATTGTTTGTATCACACGATTGAACGCATGCATTACCTTTACAAGTAAGTTTGAACTATATATATATATATATATATATATATATATATATATATATACACACTTAGATATGCACACACATATATATATATACATATACACACATATGTATACACACACACACATATATACTTATACATACACACACACATATATATATATACATACATATACATATATCATCACAATCATCATCATTTAGCATCTGCTTTCCATGCTGGCATGGCATAGATAGTTTGAATGAAACTGTTAAGCTGGGGAGCTGCACCAGGTTACAATCTGATTTGGAATGGTTTCTATGGCTAGATGCCTTTCCTAATGCCAACCACTCAAAGAGTGTAATGGGTGCTTTTTACATGCCACTGAACACAAGTGCCAGTTATATGATAGCGACATCAGCCACAACTATGCTTTCACTTGGTTGATGACTCTTCTCAAGCATGGCATATCACCAAAGGTCTCAGTCATTTATCAACCCCTTCTCTTCCACAAAGAAATTACTCTGGCAAGGCAAGCATGCTGAGATATGCACAGATAAGTTTAAATAAGTCTTTTGTCCTCAATTATCTACATCCACATCACCTTGTTACCCCATCTGTATTAGCTTTTTAACTTAGCTTGATCTAATTTAATTTAACTTGATTAATATGACTTAATTCATTTTGCTTTAACTTAATTCAGCTTGATTTAATTTTATGTTTGCTTGATTTCTCCAATCCTGCTTCACATCATATATGAAGAGAAGGAGATAAGGAGAGTAAATGACAGATACAAAGAGAGTTCACATAAGAGAAGTAGGGTAAGTGTATATACTAGACTTGATGGCAGACAATGAGTAAAAGAATGTTATCCATGAACACACCAGTAAAAGAGAATAAATCAGAGACAGAGTAGGAAACGGAGAAGGAAACAAAGTAAACATTGGAGTAGTTATGCAAGGAGTTATTCAAATCAAAAATTTGTTTCATTTAATTTTATTTTATGGTAATAATTATTTTACCTTTGAAAATTAATATACATTTCATCATTTTGTATAAACACCAAGAAAACTTCATAAAAGTTACCTTAGAATTATTGCATGTATGCCATATCTCTTGATATTACCATGGTGGTGAAGTTATATTTCCAAAGTTACCTGTCGTATGACGGATAACTCTAGTATATATGTATGTATAAAACATTATGTTTGCAGGTATGTACGTATATACATATGTATTTACACAAACACACACACACACACATTATGCATGTATAGTAATAAATATGCATGTGAGTGTATGTGCATCATTCTGTTTTTCTCAGTGCTTGACAACTGACACTGGCTTGTGTTCTCATCACTTAGTGACTCAGCAGAAAGATATTGATAAAATATCACACTAGAAAACAAATACTTAGTTCAATATGTCTGATTAAACCTATCAAGGTTGTGCTCCAGCATGCTATGCTTATAATTCAACAATTAAGACAAATATAAAGAATCTAATAACAGATTATCTAATAACTGTGTTCCTCAGAGATGGCTAGTATGAAGTAAAAGGCAAACTTATGGATTCTTAGACAATACACACACATTCTAATAATATAAGTGAATCCATGCAAATATATGTTAAATATGTGAAAAGTTCAACATATATGAATGAATATTGGATACCAATATCTACACTAAGTATTTGTTATGAAAGAAAATAATAGCTATTCATAGTTTTTCATATTATTAAATAGCACTTCTAACATGGTAAGCTGGCAGAATCGTTAGCATGCCAGGCAAAATGATTAGCAGCATTTAGTGTGTTCTGAGTTCAAATTTCACTAAGGTTGACTTTGCCTTTCATCTTTTCAAGGTCAATAAATTAAGAACTAGTTGAATATCGGGTTCAATGAAATCTACTGACCCCTTCCCCCTAAACTGCTGGCCTTGCGCCAAAATTTGAAACCATTATTAAATAGTTCTTCTTGAGGAGGCTTATGATATTTTCCACTCATCAGATAATGATTGATCATACTTGGTATAATATGGCTGTCAAAATTTGCTGCACTCCTCATCATTATTATCAACATCATGACAATGTTAATATCCCTTTTCCATGTTTGCATGGGTTAGATGGAATTTGTTGAAGTAGATTTTATATGACCAGATGCCTTTCCTGTTGCTAACCCTTACCTGTTTCCAAGTAAGGTTACATTTTCCTATGACCAAACATGTTTACACAGAAGAGTGAAAATAAAGGACACCTCTTGCATAATGTTTACAACTATCAGATGATGTCAAGTCATGGAGACTGTAACACACACACACACACACACACACACACACATAGATAGATAAACTGATAGATGTACATACACATGGTGGACTTCTTTCAGTTTCTCTTCATGGAAATCTACTCACGAAGCTTTGGTTGGCCCAGGGTATAGAAGACACTTGCCCAAAGTGCTATGCATTGGGACTGAACCTGAAACCATGTGGTTGGAAAGTACTCAAATCCTGTGCAAATAGTATTGAAGTCACTAGAGGCCATCAACAAAACCCCTATTAGAGAATTAGACTCTAATGTGGCAGTTGATTTGTAGACATTTTAATGCATACAAGCTATTGCTGTTACTGTTTCCCTGCAAGTCAGCCATGGTTGAGAAGACTAATAAAGCGATTCCAGCTTAGACAATCACATCATTTAAAAATTTCAAGGGCTACATTATAAAGTGGGTCCTTTCTTGGGTTTTAAGATGGCACAAGTTTTGAGTGAAAAGAGATTTGACTGCTGTTTCTTGCAGTTTCAGATGTGTGTTATGTGCTTGACTCAACCAGGTGGGTTAAATGGTGTACTTTAAATGATATAGTAACATTTTATAATGCTAAGATGCATCTAGGTGTTTGTAGAAAATCGAAGATAGATCTACAATAACTGCACTGGTTGCAGTATACTGATGTTATGAAATGTACATTTTTCACATTTGAATGATCTTTAATTGAAGATCCAGGTATGTACATTTTTACGCAAGTGTTAGTCTAGTTGTAATCTGTAGAAATTTTGCTGTCAGTGATATGGAAAAATGTCTCCTTAATTCTCTATTCACCGACTTGGAAAAAGATTCTGTAGATGAAATCACGAAGATTATATCAAATATGGTTTTGTATCCAGTGTAGAAGATCCTTTTTTACCACAATGTATTATCTACTCAAAAGTATTAACTAACGACTCAATGAAACCCAGGAAATTGTTGTATCATCTACAAAAAAATCTATCTTGGTTTATTTGGCAAGCTAAAGAGTACTTCGAAGAATACCATCACAAAAAAAAGTCTCATCTTCATCGCTCAAAAATTTCCTCGTCCATACTAATAACCATTCTAGTCTGCAAGTGTCCTATAACATTTCACTCATGATAGCAAAACAGGGTCGCCCACATATCATTGGCAAAGATCTGATTAGGCCCTCCATACTTGAAGCATATAAAGTTGCTAATGTGCCGAACGCTGCATCAGTTTTAGCAAGTATTCCACTTTCAAACAACATTGTATCTTACCGCATTTGTGAAATGGCCGAAGATGTCGAATCCATAGTTGTAGAAGACTTGTGACACGGCAGATTCTCGTTCTGATGGTGGATGACAGCACTTTTGACAACAAATGTTGTCCTTGCCTTTGCTCGCTATGTGAAAGGTACCACAGTTTGTGAAAACCTACTCTTTGTGAAAACCGTACTGAAAAACACGGGAGTGACGATCTACAATGTAGTCATGGACTATCTTACTAAAAATGGCATTGATCCCCTCAACCTCATATCAATATGCACTGACGGAGTACCGTCTATGATTGGCAAATCTCAGGGTTTTGTTGCCAGATGGATAGAATTTAATCCTGTCTTCACAATTCAGTGCGTTCTCCGTCGAGAAAACCTGATAGCAAAAAGAAGTGGAAATAATATATTTTCTGAAACCCTAGACTTAATTGCTTCTGCAGTAAAACAAATCAAAAGATCTGCTCATCAAGACAGGTATTTTCAAGAAGCTTGTAAAGATGAAACATTCGACCGTCTGTTGTATTCGACAGATATATGCTGGCTATCAATGGGAAGCTGTCTCGAACATTTTGTGGCACTTTTTGGTCAAGTCATAGAGTTTCTTCAACAGACTGATCCAACTATGACAGCATTACTTTCTCAGAAAAGAACCTGTAAATTTTTATTTATATGAAATCTTTCGAAAAACTTAATGATCTCAATATTTCTTTACAAAAGCAAAACTTCAACATTGTACAAGCCAGACAATTGATAAGAGAAAGTAATGCTGTCATAGTTAGATCAGTCTGTTGAAGAAACTCTGTGAATAAACTCGTTCTTTGGAAACTTCAAATTGAAGATCATAAATTTCTGCAGTTTGCAAACTTAAAAACTGTTGTGGTAGATAATGACTTGCACAAATATATAATCGGGCATCTATCTTTCCTTCACAAAAACTTCAATATTCATTTTGAAGATCTTTTGGCTTTAAATATCCCAATTTTTATGGACTATCTTCACACAATGTCTATGAACAATATACTTGTTCAACCAGAATGTGTTTTTTCTGAATAAAAGCGGGCGTTTTCCGCAACGTAATAACCTTTTCGATTTGATTCTATCAAAAAAAAGCTTTTTTGAGAATCATGTGCATTTGCAAATTGGTTTTGCTATTGGTGTTCTCAGTTATTTGTTCGCTGTGATGTCCCTTACAAGAACGAAAAAGGAACTTTCATTGCTAAGTGAAAATGATACTAATATTTATGAGTAGCAGTTCTTTTATAATAAATTTAAAATTTGAGGTGGTCCACAAGAAAATATTACTTATTTTGGTGGTCCACAGCGAACAAAGGTTGGGAGCCCTTGATCTACTAGTAATATATGTGAGTGAGTATAGCCTCCCATAATACAGAATGTGTTGTTTTGAATGGTTTGTATATTCTTTGAATTTTGCTGCTGGAGAGGTTAGTATAGTGTACACTTGATTCTACTATTTCTATATACATTCATAAATGTAGCTGAATGCTATGATGCTAATGAGTGGTGGGAAGAGTGAAAGAGATGAGAGGTGGGGAGAACAGACTCTAAATAAACACAGATATCATCTTTCAGAATGAAGTTGGAATTACGGAGTACAACCTGGATAGTCTTAGAGATGAGTTACAGATAGAGAATAAGATGTTTGTTCTCTGATATACATTTTGTGATCAATATGTTTATAGGAGGCAGTTGTAAGGATCAGTATAAGGGTGATGTTGTAGATGGTGGTATAGAGATAGAGGTGAAGCTATGGAACAAATTGACTTTTTTATTATTTAATGGACTTTTCCATTGTTTTAGTCTGGAAGAGGAAGAGGAGAACAGGGAGGAAGGGGAAACCACAGCTTGAGAGTTACTACAAACTACTTCACTAATCCTTATAAACAGCCCAGTTGAATGTCAGAAACACTAGAAAGTCTTTCCAAAAATACCATGATCACTGAGACACCAGTCAAGAACTAAGTAGATGACGAAGCAAAATCATGAGTGAGCTGACAGAGTACCCTCTGAAAGTATGGACCATAGGGTCAGGCACCTTTCTTGTCTAGCAGCTATCAACACCAGGAAAATCTTGTTCAGCTGTACACTCCCTGACAAATAGTAAGCAAGGAGCAATACAGCATATCAAAAGACTGCACCATTCTGAAAATGGCAGCTTGTTTCTAATACTTTTGAAGAATGAACTTTGTTAGATACATATTATATTTATTTCCCCACCTCTCTAAAAAAAAAACAAAAGTAATTTTATCATGGCACCAGTATCAAAGAGATTGTTTTGCTGAGTCCACAGCCTCCTTTTTAGAGGTTTGCATTTTGGAGTGATTTAGCTCCAAGGTAGGTTATCTTCAATATGGTTAGGGAAGCCATATCTCTCCTAAGGCAGTTCCACAAAAGTAAATTGTAAGTTTAGAAGGTGACTAGATGTTCAAGAATTATGTGCATGAGAGAGAGGGGGAGAGAGAGACAGAGAAGGAAGAAGAGAAGTGCCGAGTGTGAATGAGACAGAGGAAAAGAGAAAAGGTAAAAATGGAAGTGATAGGTAAATCTCATCAGTTGACTTTGTCTTTATTTTATACAATTTTTTAAAAAAATACCTGTAATATTTGTGACATCAATTGAATATTTCTTTTTCCTATATAAATCAATATAATCATCAGAACTGAGAACGTTATTTACCAACAAGTAAATTGCTTCAAGGTGTTTGTGTCTTCCTATCAACATTTATTAAAACATAAAGCTGACAACAATTGTTGATAGCAGAAATAATTTTTAATAATTAACTTGAGGTTTTATTGCTATTTAGTGATGTATAGATAAGAATTGATCAGTAAATATATAAACAAAGTATTGCAGTAATTATGCAAAGTATGTATGAAATATAACATGTAAATATTTGCAAGTTTATTAAAGCAATTCCTGTAATATCTCAATATCTTAGTGTAATACCTATGAATTATATCTTTATATGTTAAACATATAAGGGAGGCAGATAGCAGAATAAATTGAAGGCCAAACAAAATACTAAGCAATTATTGCTTTCTAGGTTCAAATCCTGCTGATACAGATTTTGTATTTCATCCTTTTGAGGTCAATAAAATATATCAGGTTGAGTATAAAAGTAAGCAACATTTTGAAACATGAAATTCATCACAATATATTTCAATAATGTGGAAATTTTATTCATCAAAGTAAGTACCATTACAATTAACACATTTTTACCAAAGCACTACAAGTTTGTCTATTCTGCTAACATAAAAATCTGGAGTTCTGGAGCTGGTGAACTCCTTGAATGCATTTTCAACATTGGTTTGACTTTTTAACTCCTTCTCCTGCAGGAAATGATCGAGGTGCTTGAAAAATTGGTAGTCAGTAGGAGAAAGGTCTGGGGAATAAGCTGGGTGGGGAAGAACTTCGTAGCCAAGTTCCTTCAACTTCTGGAGCATCAGTAGTGAAATATGTGGTCGAGCATTGTCATGAAGAATGACTGGCTCTCTTCTGTTGAGCAGTCTGGGAAGGAGGAGTAGTGGTTTTTTGTTCATTTTGGCAATTTCATGGCAATATGTTTCTGCAGTAATGGCTTTTCTGAGTTTTAAAAAGTTATAGTAGATGAGTCCAGCAGTACATCAAACAGTCACCATAACCTTCTTTTTGCAGAGCTCGGGTTTGGGGAAGGTTTTTAGTGCTTCATTTTGGTTCAACCATTGCAAAGACCATTTTGCATTATTATACAGAATCCACTTCTCATCGCAAGTTACAATACAGTCAAGAAATAGATTGGTCTGGTTACAAAGAAGAAGCGACAAACAAATTTCATATCTGTGCATTTTCTGATTTTCACTCAAATCGTGTGGTACCCATTTGTCAAGCTTTTTTGATTTTCCGATTGCATGCAAATGGCTGCAGGCAGTTTTCTAGTTAATTTGAAATTTTTTTGCCAGTTCTCGAGTGGTTTTACATGGATCTTTCTCAATGACGGTCTTTAATTGACCGTCATTGATGACAGATGGGGATCTACTATGCTCACAATCTTCAAAGCTCAGGTCCCCACTACGAAATCGTTTAAACCATTTTCGAACTGACCACTCACTGGCCATTTCCTCACCAAACATTTCATTGATATCATGAGCAGTTTCAGCTGCTTTACATCCTTTTTTGAAGTTGAATCGGAAAATTGCTCAAATATCACGCTTTTCAGATGATTGTAACAATGGTGAAAAATATATCAATGTTAATTTATTGATGCATTTGGGCAAGTCTATGTCTGTATTATCAGACAATTGCAAAAAAAAAAAGTTTTAAAATAATTCAAAACTCTGCAAAACTCCAGTACAAATTCTTCATGGTTCAAAACGTTGCTTACTTTTTACTCAACCTCATATATTGGGGCCAATGTAATAGAATATATTCTCCTACAAAATTTATAGTGCTATCATTCTGTTAGACATTCATATATGAATCATATAAGTCTTACTGATGTAGAAACAATACGGTAGATTGTTTTTTTTATTGTTGCTGTGTTTGTAGGAAAAAATACTCTGCATCAATTCATTAACTGTGAAGAGAAATAAATGTCCAATCAATTTAGTTTCCAGAAACATAAGTAGAATGTACTCATCCTTCTACTTGGCACTGTCATTCCCTACGGACTAAACTGATTCTGCTTTACATAATTCCTTTATCTCCTCCTCATTGATCTTCTATCAAAAGACACATTTCTTATAAAGTTACCCCTTTCCTGATTTGCTCTTCTTCAACAACCAAAATAATCATCAATATCAACATTTGCTTTAACATTTTCTTTTCTCAGTGCTTGCATGGTCTAGAGGAGAGTATTCTGGAACAAAATTTTCATCAGCTGAAATTTATTGGTTTATGATATCAAGTATTCTTACTTTTTTTCTCATTAGTCCAGAGCCAGCAGGCAAGGATAAAGGTTATATATTGGCAAAAAATCGAGAAATGCTCGGAACTGTCTCTCATGCTTGTTTGACCAGAGAATAGTATTATCTTACCACTAATATTTTACCTAATTACTATATTTAACCTTACTCAATCCACCAAAAATTACATTGGTGGAAAAAATGACTGTAAGTGCACACCTGAACTTTCATGCTTGTTTCAGCAGAGAATAAGTATAAGCTAACCACTAATATTTTACCTAACTATCATGTTTAAGTTTATTGCAATTATTTCTTGTGTCGAAAATATTAGAAGTGATCAAACATATCTTTTGATTATATGAACATTCTTTCTCCTTTGTATTGACTAGGTTGTGCATGTTAGTAGGCACTGTGAAATACTTGTGTCTCTGTCTAACCGTTTAGCATTTAAACCAGCCATATCTGGCCCAAATACTCTATCTGCTTTAAATTCAAACCAGATCTGGCCTCTCACATCTCCCCTACAATGTCACTCTAAAGATAACATTGTATAACATCATCAAAATCTTGAAGCTATGAGGTAATGCATGTTTAATTCAAATCAATGCATGACTAATTTAAAACAATGTAAATAAATTAGCATTATATTTGACAATAATCTAAATGGTAAAGAGTTAACACATCACCAGTCCTCTCTGATCTTTCACTCTGGCCACTCAATGATCAGCAGCAGTTCTCTGCTGAACTCATCATTATCTCCACACTCACTTTTCACAGCTAACTTTCTATCCAGGTATTATTTTAATTACATCTTCTACATTCATAAATGATTTAGTTATTGAAAATACACATAACTTCCTTACATAGTTGTCCCACATTCTCATACTCACCTTGTAATAAATATATATATATATATATATATATATATATATATATATATTTATATATATATATAGGTTTAGATTTAGATTCAAAATTGAATATGGTACCTATGTTTAGGCACTAGAGTATAGTATGGTATTATACAAAAACCATTCCAAAAGCGAGGTGATCAAAAAATCAAAATAAGCAACATGGATTTTAAAGATGATTGCAGTACGCATGTTTCATGCTACTCCATTTATTTAAGTAATGCGAGCATTACATTAAATGCAATATGTAGAGCAATCTTCAGCTGCACAAAAATGTAGAAAATTACAGTAGAATAGACATATTATAATTGTGGCAACATTTCAAATCCAAGTGGGAAGAAGAATACATAAAAATCCATCTTGACATAGCCAAGGCTATCAGGCTAGTAATTGGTTCTAGGCAGAATTCTAACTGTCTCTGATTTTATTGTCTCTTATCTAGTAGTTATAGTATAAGGGGCAATCACTTCTAAGGAAAGGGAAGGTGTAAGCATTATACATGGATATGGTTATAAAGGTTTCTCTGGTCAGAGTGGCAACACTATTATAGGTTGGGGTTTTTCTACTACTATCATAATGTTGAGGAATTAAACCTTAAGCATATAGGTCAACAGGGCAAAATAGTTTTCCTGAGCCCAATATATATAATATTCTTAGACTTTACACCTTATCTATAGCCTTTGAATTCAAAATTGACATTACTTCATGACTTTTGTATAAACTAATTACATTACATTTTATTATTAATATACTTCTTATTATTAAAATATTGTTTAAACTAATATTGATATCTGTAAAACAATACTGATGCTCTATTCAGACTAAAGAAAAAGCCCTGTTGACCTATATGCTTAAGGTTTAATTCCTCAACATTATGATAGTAGTAGAAAAACCCCAATCTATAATAGTGTTGCCACTCTGACCAGAGAAACCTTTATAACCATATCCATGTATAATGCTTACATCTTCCCTTTCCTTAGAAGTGATTGCCCCTTATACTATAACTACTAGATAAGAGACAATAAAATCAGAGACAGTTAGAATTCTGCCTAGAACCAATTACTAGCCTGATAGCTTTGGCTATGTCAAGATAGATTTTTATGTATTCTTCTTCCCACTTAGATTTGAAATGTTGCCACAATTATAATATGTCTATTCTACTGTAATTTTCTACATTTTCGTGCAGCTGAAGATTGCTCTACATATTGCATTTAATGTAATGCTCGCATTACTTAAATAAATGGAGTAGCATGAAACATGCGTACTGCAATCATCTTTAAAATCCGTGTTGCTTATTTTTATTTTTATATATATATATACATAAGTCAGTAAATGGTTGGGTTGTGTTAACTGCACGTGGAGAAATAATAGGAAAATGAAAAATAATAATAAGGCAGAATGCTAAACTGAAAGCATATTTTAATATAGATGTGCAAAAAGGATTTCTAACCGGCTTTCCTTGCATGGCAAAATTTCAAGAAGAGGGAGAATGAAAATGTTTTTTTACAAAAAAATAATAAATAATATATAAAAAAATAAATATACCAATACATTATATTGTCTTTGAGCTTTTAAAGTTCAATGGTAATCCATGTAGATAATTGTTAGAAAAGTTAGGATGCATGGAATTAAAAGTTGTGTTTACAAACAAAAAGGCTAAAAGTTTATGTGTTAAGTAGGAAGTGTGGTGTCAAAACAGGAAGTGTGTGTAAGGGAAGATAATTCTGTGGGTTAAAACTTTTCCCTTACACACACTTCCTGTTTTGACACCACACTTCCTACTTAACACATAAACTTTTAGCCTTTTTTTTGTAAACACAACTTTTAATTCCATGCATCCTAACTTTTCTGACAATTATCTACATGGATTACCATTGAACTTTAAAAGCTCAAAGACAATATAATGTATTGGTATATTTATTTTTTTATATATTATTTTTTATTTTTTTGCAAAAAACATTTTCATTCTCCCTCTTCTTGAAAATTTGCCATGCAATGAAAGCTGGTTAGAAAAACTTTTTACACAACTATGTTAAAATATGCTTTCAGTTTAGCATTCTGCCTTATTATTATTTTTCATTTTCCTATATATATGTATATATATATATATATATATATATATATATATATATATATATATATATGGAAAAAAAAGTCAAGGTAGAAAATGCTAAAATAATTTTATAAAAAGCATTTCAGTACCAGTTTCAGTCATTGAGACTTTTTCAACTGCAAGTATGGAAAACAATTAAATTAAAAGAAAAGTTTTTTTAAAAGAATATTTGCATAGTATTCAAATACCAGGGGCATTTTCCTTGTTTCTGCTGGATATTTCTTCTCGTCTTGTAATAATAATAATAACATCAAAAAATACTTTAGGAATGAGAACCTAGGTTTGAAATTTCCCCAAGACACCCGATGAAGGTTGGAGGGTATATCAGCTGAAACGGTTTAACAATAAATATGATGAGGACAAATATCCAACAAATGTGAATAATGTTAATAGTTTCACTATGTATACATTATATACATAATGAAAGTATTAATAGTGAAACTATTAAAAACTGAAAGTATTAGCTCACATTACAATAGAGATGTTATTGTTTCACATTTGACACGTAACACTGAAATAGTGTAAGAGATAAGAGATTGCTCCGGGCTCGCATTAGGCAAGAAGTTAAAAATTTGTTTGATCCATGACACTGCATGGACCTTAAATAAGGCATGTGTAAAATTTGAGAGAGTGGTTGGGTGGGTAGTTCTCGAGCTTTAGTGATGCACACATACAGACACAGACAGACAGACACAAACACACACATTCTCAGTTTTATATATATATATATATATATATTCTCAGTGCTATTTTATGCCTAAAAAAATTTTTTTCTCAATTAAAATGTCAGTAGCTTTGCCTTCCATAACATACGAATTTATCAAAACTCACAAACTGTTCCTTGTGAAACCCATCCAGCACAGATCGTCCATCACATACACTTCTGAAATGAGGTATTCCAACCAATTATTATTTACTGATACCCAGGGAGTGTTGCTATTTACATTATAATTTTGTAGATATGTTAGTCCTCAAAGTCCCGTGTTCCAAGGATGTAATATGGAAGATGTGGTAGAAAATGTGAGATATTGAAGAAAATGCATTTTTCTGAAATAAATGAATTTTAAAGCTGATGTAGTGAACAACAGAATGCTATTTACCACAGGTAAAAAAAAAAAAAGAGAGATACTAAAAATATGATCAGAGAAATTGACACAACTTATTTTTATAGTTAATTTATTAAGAGAGAAGATGACACCTCCATTCTTAATGTTTTCTTCATTTTCTGGAAGAAGAAAAGCCAAAACCCTGCTTTACTCTGAAGACTAACTACATTACTGAAAGGTCTGAAGGGAATTAATAGAGGTTATTATGAGGAATGTAGTAGAAGTGACTTTAAAAAATCAGGCTTTGGCAGCAGCAACAGAGATGGCGACAACTACACAGCAGTAGCAACTACTAACAGAGTTAAAAGGTCACAAATTTTAGGTGAAGATGTAACTGAATAAGCACAAGACATGACTAGAACTTATTTTATTAACTTATTCTATTATGGAAGATATGAATAGTGAGCTTGGTATGACAAAAATTGCAATTTTCACTAATAATTTCCTAGGCAGGATGAGTATTAGTGTTGAAGGTAATTTAGAGTTTTGAAGAGTGCTCAGTTTCCTCCCAGGTGAGGTTTCTCTTTTGAGATATATATTTTTATATTTATATTTCAAAATTTTCTAATTCCACTAAATCTCTCTCTCTCTCTCTCTTGGTATATATATATATATATATATATATATATATATATGGAGTGGCTGTAGCTTGCTTACCAACCACATGGTTCCGGGTTCAGTCCCACAGCATGGCACCTTGGGCAAGTGTCTTCTACTATAGCCTTGGGCCGACCAAAGCCTTGTGAGTGGATTTGGTAGATGGAAACTGAAAGAAGCCCATCGTATATATATGTATATGTATATAATATATGTGTGTGTGTGTTTGTATTTGCTCCCCCCCCCCCCCCCCACATCGCTTGACAACTAATGCTGGTGTGTTTACGTCCCCGTAACTTAGCGGTTCGGCAAAAGAAGCCGATAGAATAAGTACTAGGCTTACAAAAAATAAGTCCTGGGGTCGATTTGCTCGACTAAAATTGGTGCTCCAGCATGGCTGCAGTCAAATGACTGAAACAAGTAAGTAAAAGAGTAACCTAAGGCATCACCTTTACCTTTGTAGCAGTTGACTATGGTGCTGTTACACTAGTCATTGAGTATGACTCCTTCGTGTACCACTTGGTTAACCATGCAGGTGACTAGGCTATAGCCGACACCGCCAGATATTTTAAGCATCTTAGCAGTGATTCCAGATGGGCTGGGGGGCTTTCCCTGTCTTCATATTCTTAATTGTGTTATCTACCAAGGTACTGTCAATTCGGATAGCTGGACCCTCAGTTGGGTTAACATTTGACAGACTCTCTTTCTCCCATTCATTCTCTTCATTTAGCAACTTTTCACAGTGGCATATTCAAGTCTCTTTCTTTGCAGCATCATTAAATGCAAGTGAGCCATCATCCATGCAGGCACATTTCTCTCCTATGACATCACGATTTTCTCACACACATAGTCTTGCAATTCAAAACATTTCAAGTTTCTGGTCCTCACGATGCAGAACATTGGCAAATCTCTTCTTTTCTGCTTTCCCTCTGGTTAAGTAAACCTGTCTCCTAGCTTCCCTTCTGGCTACCTGATACAGTTCCTTGCTACCACCACAATTCCAGTCCCGGTGATGAAAGTCACGGAGAGGGTCATAGCCCAACTAATTAGGGAGAGAGTTAGTTTAGATGAGATACAGTTTGGGTTTGTGCCAGGGATAAGCACCACTGATGCTATGTTTCTGGTAAGGCAATTTCAGGAGTAATACCTAGCCAAAGATAAACTTCTGTACCTGAATTTTGTTGACATGGAGAAAGCCTTTGACAGGGTCCCCAAATCCCTTATCTGGTGGTCAATGTGGAAACTAGGGATAAATGAGTGGTTGGTGAGAGCTGTGCAAGCCATGTACTGGGATGCTGTCAGTAAGGTGAGAGTTGGCAATGAGAAACGCGAAGAATTCAGGGTACAAGTAGGGGTTCACCAAGGATCAGTCCTCAGCCCCCTCTTGTTCATCATAGTCCTCCAGGTGATAACAGAGGAATTCAAGACAGGCTGCCTTTGGGAGATCTTCTATATTGATGACCTTTGCTCTAATAGCTGAATCACTACCATAACTATAGAAGCTTCAGGTATAGAAGCAAGGACTAGAATCAAAGGGCCTTAGAGTTAACCTTGCAAAAAACCAGTCTCAGTAAGTAAGAAGGCGGACAAATCACAAGTCCCTTCAGGTAGATGGCCCTGCTCAACCTGTAGAAAAGGTGTAGGTAGAAACTCCATAAGACGTACTCGGTGTAAGCTATGGACACATAAGAGGTGCAGCAATATCAGAGGAAGGTTAACAGGGAAGATCGTTTTTGTGTGTGGAAGGTGGACAGGTACAATAAACACCAAAAATGTACAGAAAATAGATTCTATCACATGCCAGGGGGGGGGGGGGGAACTAGAAGTAGTCGATAGCTTCTGTTATCTAGGCAACCAAGTCAGTATTGAGGGTGGATGCTCTGAGAGCGTAGCTGCCAGAATAAGAATAGCCTGGACAAAGTTCAGAGAGCTCCAACATCTGCTGGTAATAAAGGGTCTCTTGCTTAGAGTGAAAAGCACACTGTATGATGCCTGTACATGAACAGCTATGCTACATGGCAGTGAAACATGGGCTGTGACTGCTGAGGACATGCATAGGCTTGTAAGAAATGAAGCTAGTATGCTCTGCTGGATGTGTAATGTCAGTATCCATGCACAACAGAGTGTAAGTGTTCTGAGAGAAAAGTTGGATGTAAGAAGCATCAGATGTGGTGTGCAAACCTGGTACTTATTCTATCAGTAGGTGTTTTTTATGATCCACCAACACAGGTGCCATTGACTTGACACCAGCATCGGCTGTTTCAAGTGGCTCCATTTAATTGAACAATGCAATCATTACATCAGTTTAAATGCAAGGTTATCCTCAGCTGCATAAATAAATAAAATTTTTTAATCAGTTAATATAATTTTTCTCAAATTCTCTAATAGAGCAAGAAGAGAGAGAAAGTCTATGTTGCTACTAATGTGACTCAGAATATACTACCCTACTAAGAACTGTATGAAGTCTCTTAGCATCATAGCTTGTAAATGATTGTGGTTCACTTTTAATTTATTAGTCTTTTTTTTATCAACTACCAAATCTAAGGCTACAGGACAGTGTCTGTTTAGAATGGATAGACAGTGAGTTGATAGTTTCTAGTTGGGTAAATATTGTCAGGATTTAGAAAATGTATGAGTAACTGTCTATAAAAGAGGCTGGGTAGAGGAAGACCCTAAATCAAGATGTTAATTACCAGTTAAAGTGGCAAGACGCTAATAAAACATATGATGTTAATACAGAGGAAATGATCATGGGGTACAATGGATGATTATATATAAACAATATTGCTATGTTGTATGAAGATAAAATTTAAGATTACTAAAAATGGTATTATAACCAAAATAGATAAACTGTGTGTATGTATGTATATATATATATATATATATATATATATATATATTATGTTGTCCGGAAAGTTCGTGCCGATTTATAGTAGCTTACCTTTCGACTTATCTTAGAACATGGTTGAGTCCATAAAATAGGATTTGACTACACTTCCATTTAGAGAACAGTTAATAATAGATTAGACCTAAGGGTATCATGTGTACATAGCGTCACCCATACATTTAAATATTTTAAAAATTAGAGTTTATAAGTGCTGCACTTGAACCTACACAGGCAAAATTAATTTTAGTGTTGTATATGATGTGAACTTACCCGCTAGTATTACATATAATAAGTTATGATTTCTTATTATTGTGTTTTCTTATTTTGATAGCTTTACCTATTAAGCTCTTATCTCTTATAAGCTATTAATGTTCTTAAAGAAAAATATAAACTTTCTAGTTACTTAAGTCTTGAAGATTATAACATACCTAATAACAAAGTACAAATATTTGTGTATATTTGCATGTGTGTACATAGTTAGATATGTGTATGTATCTGTGCACAACTTATTTTTCTGATTTTTTTCTGATTCTTAGCTTATAACTAATATAAAGATAGCATGATTTATCACCCCCAGTATTGCATAAGTAAATACCCAGAGCAATCTTTATAGAAAACCACCTTATAAGTAAATAATTAAGTACTGGTATGAATATTAAACTAATTCTATGTAATCTTCCCTTTCTAATGTTGAAAATTGGTATATATACACAGTTTATCTATTCTAGTTATAATATCTTTTTAGTAATCTTAAATGTTATCTTCATGCAACATAACAATATTGTTTCTCCCTCTTCTTGCTCTATTAGAGAATTTGAGTAAAATTATATTAATGTGTCCAACTGATTAAAAAATTGATGTAATGATTGCATTGTTCAATTAAATGGAGTCACTTGAAACGGTCGTACTGCATCACCTTGTAACAAGAGGTAAATTAAGAGTTGGGCTTTACCAGTTTGGGAAGTATATTTAGATGTGTGCGCATAAGAAGGTTTGAAATGTATAAATGCATGTTTTACATAAAGGTAACAATAAAAATCAGAAGGTAATGCTTTTGGTTAACAAACATAATTTATTCTTTGCACACACATGAAGTAGCGGGCACAACAGAGATAAGCGTACAAGACAATAGGGTGTAGGAGGCATGAGTTAATTCCTTAATACACATCAAAGTAGTTAGTTCCAGTACTTGGCAGCAAATCTAAAACATCCAATAAGTTTTGAAGTGGTAGTGAGGCGAGGTTGAAATCCCATAGCGTGTCGAGCTAGACGAGCCACGAGCTCGTCGATAGTTTAGTGTCTACATCTGAATGGGATAAAGCGAAGCAGCGATGAAAGGGAACCAGATGTTAACATTCCAACATTTAGACAGCGACTGGATAAAACGTTTTTAAAAAGCACACGCTATTACCCTGGGCAAAAGTCGTCATGTGTCTTCCTCTGCTGTTAGCTTTTAAAGAGCGGTGGAATGCGCTGGGCAAAGTAATTCGCCTGCTCTGCTAATGCTACAACCTCTTGATATCCTGTTGCTTATTTTGATTATACATACATACATATATATATATATATATATATATATATATATATATATATACACACACACATAGTCAAAGCAAATAAAAAAACAATATAATTAACAATAACAAACAAGAGGATGTGCACAAAAAATATATTAGCTTGACACTCAATAAAAAGAGAGAGTTTTTGACATCTCAAGCATATCTCTCTGTTGGAAAGGAAAATGGTAAAAGTGTAAAGAAGGGGGGAAAAATCACCAACAGCATGTGTGTAGTTACATTGCTGAAGTCGCCGGTGACAGTTGTAAAATGATTGTCACTACCATACAAGCAGTGATATTCATTTCCAATATTCTGCAAGAACATATCTGACTACGAAGAAATATTACCTTGCTTGGAAACAGGTGAGTTTAGGAGACAAAATGTAGAAAATTTGCCTTAAATAATTTCTGTCTCACCCATGCAAGCATGGAAAAGTGGAAGGTAAATGATAGTGACAATATATATGTATGCATCTATACATATGCATGCGCGCATACGCATACGCATACACACACACACACACACACACACACACACACACACACACACACACACACACACAAACAAAGCTTTCCTCCCTTTATTGAAATTCAGATATTTCAGTAACTTATTTCTGTCTTTTTAATATCTTTTAAAACTACTCCCAGCTTCTTTCACAGAGAAATACCAGAAGCTTTTGTCTCCACAATATGTAAAATTATGTTCTT
>NC_142928.1:126902613-126910113 GCF_046866305.1 Octopus bimaculoides
CAAAAACAAAAACGAAGAAAAGACAAAAAAAAACCAACAAAAACAGTGCACTGAACTCTATTAGACACTTGCTCAAAATGATGTCAGTTAGTGGTGATGATGGTGGTGGTAGTGGTGATGATAATGGTGGTGATGTGAAGGGATTCTTTTCATATCAGGCATTTGGCATTTGAGACTAACAATAAGAAACAACTAAAAAAACAACTTACAATAAAATAGAGATTAATGAATGAAATCTATTCAGATAAACAGCTTCAGAACATTACCAAATTACAAAAGATATCCAATATTAGAAGATACTTAGCATCAGATGTTATCCAACAATAAAAGACACTGCACATCAGAACATATATACATCAAAAGATAGCCAACAATAGAAGGTACTCAACATTTGGGGACACCTCACATCAGAAGATACACAATATAAGAATAAATTTGGCTGCTATTTCTCTAACAGATCAAGCTAATGCATGGTGCCTTCCTTGTTGATTCAAATTATTTAAATGGTTGTATGTAAAATACAGCCATTAGAATTTATGAATTAGTCATTGGATTTATGAATTATTCATTGGAAAGAATTGGACAAAAGACATTGTCTGAAGCATGCGTGTTTACTTTATCTCCAAGTACAACAACTTACATCTCTTTAATTTTTCAATTACAGATGGCTGTTGTTATTTTGGTCAGGTCACTCCCAAATGAACAAATCTATGCTCAAAGACATTCCAGCTATGATCATCCTGTCTTTTTTCCAGACTAACTGATCAAATGTATCTCTTTTTAATAATGGTAAAGTTTAATTCGAAGAGAATTGGCTGCTGTTTCTAGCAGGCCCCTCAGTCTTGTAATAAATATAAAGCTACTGTTGTGCTAGAGTACGACATTCCCTGGCAAGAATGGCCTGGACCACTACATATAAATAGTAGCGGTCTGAGTAAGTGAGGTAGTTCATGCTAGTTCTTTTTGCTGTTGGTTTAATCACTTTTGATCCCTGTTAGCCGTGAGTCACATTGTTAATTATTTCTTGAAGCTCTCCTGTAAGGATGAGCCTAATTGTTGAACCTCATTGTTGAATTGCTGAATTGTTAGTTGCTGTTTTTTGCCTGTGATTTTATGGGTAAAGTAGAGAAAAAAGGAAGAATGGAGTGCGAACCAGTTCCAGCTGGCAGCTATGCAACTGCAGACATATTATAGGTTTGAGAGGTGAAGATGGTGCAAAGGAAGTTGAAGGAGTTCAACGAACTGATCAAGAAGGAGGGAACCAGTTTGAGGTTGACCCCATGGCAAGATTTTACAGCTAGTGTAATGAAGCGGCCAGTGGTATATAGAACGCTGTCCACGGCAATGTAAAAATAGAAATAGCCACAGTAGAGGTAATAGAGGAGTGTTTGAATGTGGTAAAAAGCCTCACAACATTCTACACCAGAAAGAGAAGGTACAGCACAGTGGAGGTAAGGTTCACTAGTGAACAAGAAGCGATAAACCTCTCCACTGTGGTGCTGAGGACACCAGAGTGGGTACTTCTGCCAACTTACTGTGGCAAACGAGTGGCTAGGGTAGGGATTGGCAGAGTACCCCCAGAGATTGAGGAGGCGTGGCTGGTAGCAGCCATTATGTATAATATGGAGGAGGACATAAAAGTTTTAAAAGTAACGAGGATGAAAGAGGTAGGGATACGGCCTTGAAGTGGCCATCCAAGTCAGTTTACAAAATTTACACAAGATAGCTGAGGAGGTGATACTGCTGGAAGACGTGAGATTGAGAGTAGTGGTGGAGGGAAGACCTCCAACCTGTTACCAGTGTGGAGTAAGGGGACACATGAGAGCAAGGTGTTCCCAGAAAGACGATAAAGGTGTAGAGGAACAGCAGTAGCAGGGTACCAAGTGGGAGCAGAGGACTGAAGTGATGGCCCCAGTAAGTGAGAAGTGACTGGAGAAGGTGGAGAAGGAATATACGGTGGTGAATAGAAAAAAAAAGGAAGGAAGATGTGGACTCCCCACCAAAGAGTCCGTTAAAGAAAAGGAAGGAAAGTAAACAGGAAGAGACGCAACATGAGATTCCAACAACAACAACAAGGGAAGCCAATGTGGAAAATCAAGTGGGACTACAGGAACAAGTAACTAAAAAAGAACCGAAACATAAATGGTATATGGTGACTTATGCGAAAAGCATGGAGATTGAAAAGAAAATAATGAAAATGAAGTCGGTAATACGAGTGAAGACTGAGAGAATTGTTTGGAAATAGAATAGACCCAACAGGAGTACACGTGGACTTCGATGATTTGCTGCCAGTAATAGATTATGAGGACCTACTGCCTTACATAAAACGGTAAAAAAAGTAAGTAATTGTTTGAAATTCTAATAACTGTAAAACAGATGCAAAAAGAAAAAAGAGGGAAAAAATGATATTAAAAACATTAAACTAAAACATTTAAATGATATCACTTGCGAGTGGGAAGCATACAGCCATTTCCTCTTCATTATTATTGTTCATCCTTCATTCATTCATTCTGTGTTTTTTGTCCCCACTGTCGTGTTTTGTCTGTCCTTGTGCTGTCCCCTCTGTGTATAAGCCTGAGTGCTTTAATAAACAAAAGCGTTCATGCTAGTTCCACAGTTTCTGTGTTGATAGTTCAAAGTTTACAGTTTGAGTTTGTATGTTGGATTGTTGGTTCTTAAAAAAATGTTGTTATGTTACGTGTGGTTACTGCCATTTGCTTTGATTATATTGTTATTACACCGTTGCATGTTATATCCAAAAGGATATAACATTTGGCGATGAAAATTGTTTGAAACTCACAATGGCTATTTGACAATTTTTGCGTCACGGAAAACCTCCTAACCACAGTAGTACAACTTCAAGGGAAACAACAGGAACAACTACAGGAGTTGCAAAAACAAATACTACAACAACAATTAATTGAGTTACAGTAGGTGAAGTCCGAAAATTCAGTAAGCTAATTTACATCAGAGAGTGTGGCTAATGCAATATCTGAATTTATGTATAATCAGGAGGAGGATATTACGTTTCCTGTGTATTATATAAGATACAAGGAAATTTTTAACAATGAGTGCAAGTCATGGTCAGAGGAGTAGAAATTAAGGCTTTTACTATGCAAGGTAGGTCCTGCTGAACATGAGCGTTACTGTAACTTTATTCTGCTCAAAAAATCAAGTGAGATTAGTTTCCAAGAATCTGTGGAACTGCTTTCAAAAATTTTTTTGTCATAGAAGTTCATTATTCAACACCAGAATGGAATGTTGAAACTTAACAAAAAAACAATAAGGAGGATGATTTTATCACCTACGCCAGAGTAGTCAGCCGTATATGTGAAAATTTCAAACTCTAGGATCTCATACAGGATATGTTCAAATATCTTACCTTCGCGGAAAGACTTATATCACCTGAAGATAGAGAAATTCAGGAAAGGATTCTCTCAAAAATAGAGCAAGTGATTCAGGATTTATCTCTATACCATTGCAGAAGAATGTCAGACTATGGTAAATCTTGATGTAAAAAAAAATACAAGATAAAAACTTTGCAAAAATTCAAATGTGATGTCCCAGAAAGCACAATCAAAAAACAGTGTCAAGCTCCAATCTGTTTTATGGTTGTGGAGGCCTACACTACAAAAAGGATTGTCTATTTAAAAGCAAAAAGAACTATAGTTGTTAGAAGCTGGGACACGGAAGTTCATATTGTAGAACAAGACTACAAGGCTCAAACACAAAAAATTGTAAGGTGTTTTCAGTAGAGAGTGATTGCGATGGAAAAACAAGAAAATTCATGCACATAAAAATAAATGATGTGAATACCAAATTATAGTTAGACACAGATAGTGACATCCTGGTTATAAATGTGGATACTTGGAAAAAAATTGGTAAACTGAGATTATGTAAAACAGTGAAAATAGCACGTGGTGTAATGGGCAATACATTACATTTCATGGGCAAAACATGTATTGATGTCACATTTCAAGGGGGTACATGTGAAGTAACATTACTCATTGTGTATATAACATAATCAATCTGTTTGGCACAGATTGGTTAGAACTATTCAATTTATGGTGCCTCCCAATAAATTTTTACTACAATAACATAAATGATTGTCCCATTAAAAACAAGTGTTCAGAAGAACTGAAGAAAAAATTGAACAAAATGTTCCTGCAAGTGTTATCAGAGGATTTAGGTTTATGTAGAAAGATAGAAGCCTATTTACAAGTAAATGAAAATGCTGTAATTGTATTTAGAGCAAAGAGAAAAGTACCGTTCATGGCAACTGAAAACATAAATGAAGAGTTGGACAGACTTGAAAAGAGTGGAATCATCAAAAAGGTGGAGTACTCAAAGTGGACAGCAATCATGGTATGTGTTGAAAAAAAAGTAATAAGATTAGGCTGTGCACCGATTTCTCTACAAGATTGAACAACTGCTTAAAAACATACCACCATCCACTCCTGACTGCAGAGGACATTTTTACAAAGTTAAATGGTGGAAAATTTTTTTCCAAATTAGATCTTTCCGAAGCCTATTTACAGATAAAAGTAAATGAAAAATGCTTTAAGTATTTGACAATAAATACACATAGAAGATTGTACAGATACATATGATTACCTTTTGATTTAAAAGTGGCACCAGCAATATTCCAGCAAATCATGGATACTATTTTACCTGATTGTGAATTTGCAATCCCGTACTTGGATGATATTTTAATCAAGAGTAATTATCCTGAACAGCATGTGGAACACATAAAAGCTGTGTTTAAGAATATTAAGGTTTTCAAGTTCAGTTTGAGTGAAGAAAAATGCAAATTCTTTCTACCCCAAATTAAAAACTTGGGTTAAGTAATTGATAAAAATGGCAGACGTCCTGACCCGTTGAGGGTAGACGCAATAAGCGATATACTGGCAGTGACAAATATTGCAATTTCACAAGCATTTCTTGGGTTGGCAAACTATTTTCAAAACTACACTCCTAATAAGACCTCCATTGAAAGACTTATTAAAAAAAAGGAGTAAAGTGGAGTTGGTCCATTAAATGCCAGAACACTTTTGAAGAAATAAAAAATTCTAATCTTAAACCTGTCGTTAGCACATTATGATCCCAAAATGGACATCACTGTAGTGTCTAGTGCTTCCGAGCATGGATTAGGTATCTGTGTTTAGATTCCATGATTGCATGAATTAAAGTTGATGTTCACCCTTGTCATTTTCTTGTTAATACATTGTCCATTCAGTCTATGTTTTCAAATACAGGAAACAAAAACTTCCTTACTTGAGGAAAAAATGCAACAGTGAGCAGCTGGAAGAGTATCTCACTGTAGAACAATATGTATTTTCTACAATATGTATTTGCCTAACCCATGTAGGCATGGAAAAATAGATGTCAAAACATATAAATAAACATACAGTATATGCAGTTGTTTGGAGTCAGTTGTGCAGTAAAGGAAAAAAAACTCCCCTACAACACACTGGAATGAAACAATAAATCACTCCTAACAAATATAAACTCCACATCATGTATATTTTAAGGAAGTCAACTCCCTTCCTCTCTCTCTGGACATAAAGTATGTAGATATGTATGTAGGCATGTGTGTGTGTGTGTGTGTGTGTGTGTGTGTGTGTGTGTGTGTGTGTGTGTGTGCATTAAATGAATGTCATGAAATGTAAACAAAAAGAAAATAATAGCAATATGAACAAGCTAAACTTAGACATATTGGTTATGGTCCTGGAAAATGTCCAATTAGAGTAATGCCTTTATTCTTTTTCTCAGTTCAATAATAATGTGATAGCATAGACACAAAATTCCATAAATGGTGCATCTATATGTTTATGGTTCTGTATTTATGGCTATCACTAGAACTTCAGTAATTACATAAATAATATCCTTTGTAAAATGTATGAACATCACCACCTTCTCTTCCCTATAATGTTATATCAATTAGGCATCATGCCAATGTAAAGAATCATTATCATTGGCACTGGATTGGCAAAATTATTAGAACCTACAGTACTTAATTACAGATCATTATTTTTAAAGTTAACTTTGTTTTTCATCCTTCAAGAATCAACAAAAAAAAAAAGTACCAGTCATATCAGCATAATCAAATGATCCCTTTCTTTCAAAAAAGAATAAAAAAACAACTCTAAAATCTAAAATTAAAAAATAAAAATTGAATGTGTGTATGAAAAGAAGCAACTCTGACAAGTACAGTAACTCTAGGCATGTTTCAGTTTTATAAGACCTCATCAGTATAAAGCTTAGTCTTATCAGTACTTGCCAGATCATGGTGAGAGAATATATTGATCTTAAGTTAATAAACAGTAGTAGGCATGGAAATTATTAAGGGATGTCTTCCATATGAAATAATCTTCAGTTTGTATATTATTGTTTTCTTTTATATAACAAAATGTCTTTTATTCTCTTATAATAGTTATCCACTTACTTTTGTTTGCTTCTAAGTATTTTACAGACACACTATGATTACTCGGTATTCTCTATTTGTATTAGGCTTCTTTCATATATGCAAAGAAGTTATATCATATCTAAACTAGTAAATTTAGAAAGCAGTATGCAGTTTTCTGGTTTTTCCATTTTCAATTCACTTAACTTCTAATTTAAAATATCAAAGCTATAATTTATAACTTGAATAGCTTGGACCTAATTTCTTTATTTGCCTTTGATATTTGATATTAGCTTTTAATATTAGAGTTTTCTAGAAAACTCTTTTCTAATTTTCTGCTTTTTGCTATATCTCAATAGCTTTTCACACAAATTTTTCAAACCGTCCAACCCATGCCATCATGGAAAGCAGATGTTAAACGATGATGATGATGATGATGATGATGATGATGATGATGATGATGATAAAAGAATTAATCTATGCCATGCTTTGATTTCATTTTCCTGTTACTGTCTACAATAACTGCTTGGGTCACTCATTATTCTTTAACTCATTCACACAATTCTTCTCACCTGCTCCTTTGGTTAGATATCATTATCTTCCAAATGGATACCCAGCCTGTTGGAGAGTAAAAAATGTTACAGCTACAAACACAATAAGTAAAAGGGTCATTAGACTGCAACTTGGGGTGGGGATTTGGAAGTTTCCTATTTGGAACTGAATAATTTTCTATCTAGCAATCAGTTGGGGTTGATTGTGGCTGCATAATAATTTCTAGACTACAGTTGTTTTCTTTCACATAAAGAGCTTGTGTACTTTAAAAAAAATAAAGCATAAATGCTATTAATTCAGAAAGCCTTTCAGTTATTAACACTATCATTATTATATTTGAATGTTATCATAACCAAATTTTTTGCTGCCCCGTTATCACAAGATGGCACTCACATAGGTCACCATAGCTAGCAGCTGATTGTTCTTTAAACAAACCAATGTAACTAGCTGTCTATTATCATAAGACAGCTCTGAAGTCAATAATATCTTTATTAATATTTCTTGTACCTTTATTGACAGCTACTGACTATCTGTTTTCATGCTAT